>NC_044913.1:2736617-3000016 GCF_001633185.2 Quercus lobata | reverse complement strand
GTGGCCCAAGCTCCATGACGCCGAGTACGGACCAATTTTTGGGAGGCAGCCGAGGACAGTCTAGTCCTCGGCAGGCCCATAATCTGCCCAGAATAAAGGGATAAATTCGTAAGGAAATCCAAAATATCTTGGGGCGATTACCCTAAATACCCTTCTGGATAAGGCCCAATGCCTGGCAGAACCGTACTCTACAGCTTTATCAAGTCATCCCCAACAATTCCGGGATTAGACTAATGGGACCAATGTCAGTATTTGTAAAGACTGACCCTACACGTGGACGAAGGACATCGAACGCACACTAGTATAAAAGGAGAAGTAAGTGAATCTAGTAAGGGGAGGCAAAAAAGGGAGACTTCATGAGGAAGATCGCCGGAACGATCCATGCACAGAACAGAGAAAGTCCTCCGTTGGACAGCCGGAAAGGACCACAAGGGCCCTCGGATCAAGTCCGAGGATCCCATTCTCAGAGGTGGCAGTATGGCGGGGCTTTAAACGTTTAGGCCCAGTCCATTTTCCACAGGGATCTTTCTGAAATCCAAACCGGACCATCCCCCCGTGACCAAGCCCAAGCTTTTCAAGCCCACTCTCTACAAATCGTATTGTGAGGGATCTCTCCCGCGTGAACCCTAAGATGTCACTGGGCCGCGCAGGAACCGTGTCCCTACAATTGGCGCCGTCTGTGGGGAGCATGCGCGCTTGGCGCAGGTGGCGGTGGAGTCAACTCTCTACTAAGCAAAAATCCACGGAGCTTCCTCCGTCTCCTTTGACGTGCAGCTGTTGTTCCGACATAAACTTCTGCTAGGGGCTACTCCTTGCAGCGCCCATGGCGTGGGCAGCCCTAGGGGCTCTTGGCCTCAAGCCGGCTCTCCCCGCCCTGATCTAGGGGCTTACATCCGAAAAACAAACCAAAAGTTTTGGACAGAACCAAGGCCTTGCATGGTCCACGGACTCAAGCCTGTGGGGAAACCAAACACAAAAAAAATAAATCTCGTAAGTTTTGGACAGAACCAAGGTCTTGCATGGTCCTCGGACTCAAACCTATGGGGAAACCAAGTACAAGAGATGAAAATCAAAAGTTTTGGACAGAACCAAGGCCTTGCATGGTCCACGGACTCAAGCCTGTGGGGAAACCAAACACAAAAAAAATAAGTCTCGAAAGTTTTGGACGAACCAAAGGTCTTGCATGGTCCTCGGACCTCAACCTATGGGGAAACCAAGTACAAGAGATGAAATCAAAAGTTTTGGACAGAACCAAGGCCTTGCATGGTCCACGACTCAAGCCTGTGGGAAAACCAAAACACAAAAAAAATAAGTCTCGAAAGTTTTGGACGGAACCAAGGTCTTGCATGGTCCTCGGACTCAAACCTATGGGGAAACCAAGTACAAGAGATGAAAATCAAAAGTTTTGGACAGAACCAAGGCCTTGCATGGTCCACGGACTCAAGCCTGTGGGGAAACCAAACACAAAAAAAATAATAAATCTCGTAAGTTTTGGACAGAACCAAGGTCTTGCATGGTCCTCGGACTCAAACCTATGGGGAAACCAAGTACAAGAGATGAAAATCAAAAGTTTTGGACAGAACCAAGGCCTTGCATGGTCCACGGACTCAAGCCTGTGGGGAAACCAAACACAAAAAAAATAAGTCTCGAAAGTTTTGAAGAACCAAGGTCTTGCATGGTCCTCGGAATCAACCTAACGGGGAAACCAAGTACAAAAGAGAAATATCACAAGTTTTGGACAGAACCAAGGCCTTGCATGGTCCTCGGCCTCAAGCCTATGGGGAAACCAAGTACAAAAAAGAAAGCTCATAAGTTTTGGACAGAACCAAGGCCTTGCATGGTCCTCGGACTCAAGCCTATGGGGGAACCAAGTACAAAAGAGAAATATTACAAGGTTTGGACAGAACCAAGGCCTTGCATGGTCCTCGGACTCAAGCCTATGGGGAAACCAAGTACAAAAAAGAAAGCTCATAAGTTTTGGACAGAACCAAGGCCTTGCATGGTCCTCGGACTCAAGCCTATGGGGAAACCAAGTACAAAAAAGAAAGCTCATAAGTTTTGGACAGAAACAAGGCCTTGCATGGTCCTCGGACTCAAGCCTATGGGGAACAAACAAAAAAAATAAATCTCGTAAGTTTGAGACAGAACCAAGGTCTTGCATGGTCCTCGGACTCAACCTATGGGGAAAACCAAGTACAAGAGATGAAAATCAAAAAGTTTTTGGACAGAACCAAGGCTTGCATGGTCCACGGACTCAAGCCTGTGGGGAAACCAAACACAAAAAAATAAGTCTCGAAAGTTTTGGACAGAACCAAGGTCTTGCATGGTCCTCGGACTCAAACCTATGGGGAAACCAAGTACAAGAGATGAAAATCAAAAGTTTTGGACAGAACCAAGGCCTTGCATGGTCCACGGACTCAAGCCTGTGGGGAAACCAAACACAAAAAAAATAAGTCTCGAAAGTTTTGGACAGAACCAAGGTCTTGCATGGTCCTCGGACTCAAACCTATGGGGAAACCAAGTACAAGAGATGAAAATCAAAAGTTTTGGACAGAACCAAGGCCTTGCATGGTCCACGGACTCAAGCCTGTGGGGAAAACAAACACAAAAAAAATAAGTCTCGAAAGTTTTGGACAGAACCAAGGTCTTGCATGGTCCTCGGACTCAAACCTATGGGGAAACCAAGTACAAGAGATGAAAATCAAAAGTTTTGGACAGAACCAAGGCCTTGCATGGTCCACGGACTCAAGCCTGTGGGGAAACCAAACACAAAAAAAAAAATAAATCTCGTAAGTTTTGGACAGAACCAAGGTCTTGCATGGTCCTCGGACTCAAACCTATGGGGAAAACCAGTACAAGAGATGAAAATCAACAAGTTTTTGGACAGAACCAAGGCCCTTGCATGGTCCACAGGATCAAGCATGTGGGGAACCAATACACGTTAAAAAAAAATAATAAATCTCGTCCAGTTTCTGGACAGAACCAAGGTCTTGCATGGGTCCTCGACTCAAACCTATGGGAACCATAGTACAAGAGATAAAACTCACAAGTTTTGGACAGAACAGGTCTTGCATGGTCCCGGACCAACCTATGGGGATACCAAGTACAAAGAGATGAAAATTCAAAGTTTTGGACAGAAACAGAGGCCTTGCATGGTGTCCACGGACTCAAGCCTGTGGGGAAACCAAACACAAAAAAAAATAATAAATCTCGTAAGTTTTGGACAGAACCAAGGTCTTGCATGGTCCTCGGACTCAAACCTATGGGGAAACCAAGTACAAGAGATAAACATCACAAGTTTCGGACGGAACCAAGGTCTTGTATGGTCCTCGGACTCAAACCTATGATAAAACCAACTACTCGTAAGGAAAAACTACATTACGTAGAATTTGGATTCATCTGAGGAAAGCTCCCCACTCGCCATTGGGTCAGTTCCCAAACTTCGGGGATTCGCAAGTCTGCTCTTAGATCTGCAGCACCAGGGGAATCGATGCGACGTAGGGCAATACGTCACCTGAGAAACAATTTGAGTTCTTTACCCTCCGTCAACTCCTTGGACGGTACTCTCATACTTATCACAGAATATTCAATTGTTATTTTTGCTAGTTTCCTGAGCTAAACCTGCTATGAGTTATCGCCGTAAGGTTTGGTAGTGTTGGTACATTAGAACTAATTGGATTATGTTTCAAAACTTCCTGCTCTAAGTATCATTGAAGAAACAGACACAGGGAGCACACCCTTCCACAAAATAATGTTGCAAAAAGAGTAGTATTCAAAATAAGTAGGCAAAATTTCCTTTCTTATTAGAACAAAGAAACAGTACAGCATACAACAAAAAGCTGAAATCAACTTGTGATAAAACTTGCTACATGATAGAAAGGAAGGTTACAAGGAAGCAAGAGAAGGTCGAGGAGGTAGCACAGACGAGACGTGGGCATTGTCCCTTCCCCCATGCTTTCGCATGCCCATAGCTCCGGCAGCAAAGGAGCCCAACTTGAGCCTCACGCCGCAGTGGGGAGGACGCAGGTAGCACAGAGGAGAGGTTGGCTACTGCCTCAAGACCTCGTTTCATCCTCAACGCTTTCACGTGCCCGAAACTCAGGCAGCAAAAGAACCTGACCTCAGGCTAACACATCTACAAAGAAGATGTAGGGAGCCGAAAGTTGGGAAGCCCCCGCAGAAATTTGCCGGCTGCAAGGTAGACAGTGCTGATGGTGGAAATTCCTTCTTCGGACATACCAAAAATCTGGCATGACCAGAACCTGCTTTGGATTTTGACTAAAAGCGTGGGAAACATCCTCTCCCCTCTGTCATAAGGGAATATTTCTTTGAATCTATGCCTTCGTTGCCCGTATATCACTCTTCTGAGCTTGAGGAGAACGTGGCGCCCTTGCGGCGGAGAGAGTTTTTCTTCCCCGACCCTTGTCTCAAACATGACTTGCTGCGGGAGGAAGCAGAAGGAGGAGACTAAGGAGCTGGTGCCTAGGCAAAGAAACTTGCTCTCTTATTTATTTGAGGAGATAGGGTGGTAGCATTTAATTAGCGCAGCTTCCCGAGGAACGCTACAGACAAAACGTCTCCAGCTCGACTTCCAACAAACCTCTGCAACGACAAGACTAAAGGAGCCTCGTCGAGGTGCACCTCGAACATCGGGACACCCAGAAGTACCGCGTGGCCAAAGATTATGGAAATATCTCATGACCCGTGGGCCTAGTAAATCCGCGGCCCATGCCCTTGCTACATGATGGCCCACGGACTACGGGCCCCGCCGGGTAATAACTAATGCCGATGACAACCTCCTGCTCGGCCGCGTACGGGATACCTGAGGAGAGGGAATAAAACAGAACCAAGGCCTTGCATGGTCCTCGGACTCAAGCCTATGGGGAAGCCAAGTATAAAAATTATTATTATTACAAGTCATGAACTGAACCAAGACCTTGCATGGTCCTCGGACTCAAGCCTATGGGGAAACCAAGTATAAAAATTATTATTATTACGAGTTTTGTATAGAATCAAGGCCTTGTATGGTCCTCGGACCCAAACACGACATCAAGCCTCCAGTTCTCTCCTCGGCCAGCATGGGTAATCATTACTTTTCACTGGTCGGCCTTAGTGGGCCAAACACTTATATTAGAGTTATGGCAACATCTTTTTATTATCAAGTATTTTGGTCTTAGTTGTCATCGGTTTAGAGACTTTCTCATTGAGCCGAGCAGCATTTACCAATATACAAAAACATAAACGGAATATGCAAAATGAAATAATAAACACTTTTATTAATATAAGAGATTATTACAATGTACGAAAAAGGGCTCAAACAAGCCTATACAAAAGGAGAACTGCTGAAGCAACGATAACACTCGCAGTACAGAGAAGTAAACAGTCAGGCTTCTTCTAAAACTCATCTTCAAGGTCTCTTCAGTCTCTGCCTCAACATTGCTCATATCATGACAAGAACCTTCTTCGGAAAAGGATGAAGGAGAAGGAAGAAGAATTGAAGGAGAAGGAAATAGTAAGGAAGAAATCAATGAAGAAGATGGAGGAGATGAAGGAGGAAGATGGAGGACATGAGTAAAGAAGGAGGAGAAGAAGAGAGAAGGGACGAAAAGAAAGAAAAGGAGCAAAAGAGGGAAAAGGGAAGGCACCAGGACGGAACTGGTGCTGGGAAGACTATAAGAGGAGAGCGGAGGAGGGCACCAAGGAGCAAAAGAGGGAGAAGCAGAAGCACTTAGCCCCTGCCTCAGCCCTGACTCCTAACACGTTGGTGCCATATTAGGTATGCGCATGAGGAGCCGGGTGGTGCTGGTCTTGGTTGTTCTCGACTCAGTCGCGCCGAAAGTTCGACACGACGAGTCCCTGCTTCGGATTTTGGCTGAAAGAAAGGCGAGACAGATCTTAAGTCTGCGCCACCCTTGCCCTGATCGAGCCATTTCAAGTTTTATCAGAATATGGTGTCTAGAAGAGGGGCATGATTTCTTCATCATTTGGTGCGATCTCAGAAGAATAGAAGGGAGTTAGTACGAAAGTGATGGCCTCCTGCTTGCCTTCTTATAGGAAGAGCAGAACAGATGGCATTAAATGCATTCAACCTTCCCAAAGAATCTGAAGAAAAAAGAGGCGTCCGTTCCACTTCTCCACCTTATCAAATGAGCCGCTGGATATAAATGAGCCTCATTAAGGGGAATTCATTAAGGGCGCGTCTGGGACATCCAAGCGGAAGGAGCAGATCCCGAGCGGATTAAAAGGAATCCCTCAAAAACCGCCTGACTTCCTGAGAAACCGCTCACATAAATGCGGGATCAAGCTAAATGGGCCATATTAAGGGCCCGGGTTTGCCAAAACCCTCCTTTCCAATCCGGAATTCGGATAGAAGGGTTTTGAGGGGCTATTGTGGGGCCCAGCAATTCGTGGACCAGGCCCATTTGCCTTTAGAAAGTCCGAGGGCCCAATCCGAGGAGAACTGTGGCCCAAGCTCCATGACGCCGAGCACGGACCAATTTTTGGGAGGCAGCCGAGGACAGTCTAGTCCTCGGCAGGCCCATAATCCGCCCAGAATAAAGGGATAAATTCGTAAGGAAATCCAAAATACCTTGGGGCGATTACCCTAAATACCCTTCTGGATAAGGCCCAATGCCTGGCAGAACCGTACTCTACAGCTTTATCAAGTCATCCCCAACAATTCCGGGATTAGACTGATGGGACCAATGTCAGTATTTGTAAAGACTGACCCTACACGTGGATGAAGGACATCGAACGCACACTAGTATAAAAGGAGAAGTAAGTGAATCTAGCAGGGGGAGGCAAAAAAAGGGAGACTTCATGAGGAAGATCGCCGGAACGATCCATGCACAGAACAGAGAAAGTCCTCCGTTGGACAGCCGGAAAGGACCACAAGGGCCCTCGGATCAAGTCCGAGGATCCCATTCTCAGAGGTGGCAGTATGGCGGGGCTTTAAACGTTTAGGCCCAGTCCATTTTCCACAGGGATCTTTCTGAAATCCAGACCGGACCATCCCCCCGTGACCAAGCCCAAGCTTTTCAACCCCACTCTCTACAAATCGTATTGTGAGGGATCTCTCCCGCGTGAACCCTAAGATGTCACTGGGCCGCGCAGGAACCGTGTCCCTACAATATCAATTTCACACTTTCATTATATATACACGACATGTTGCAGTCTATCCCTCTCTTCAGTTTTTTCCTTATTTACAAGGTAAATTTCTATCTTACTCAATCTAAAAGCTACGATAATGTTTGTTTATAATTTAATTTGTTGTGCTCGAATATGGTTCTTGGGATTTTCTTAACTTTTGTTACAGTACATATTGATGGTTTTTTTTTTTTTTTTCTCAGACTTCTAAGATTTAGATTTTAACTTCACACCTTCACAAATTAAACTGACATTAGATTTTTTGTTCGTATCAACTTCTTTTATGCGGAGTGGACATATATATATATATATATATATATATATAAAATAACTCATAGAACCATACAATTTTTTTTCTCTATTCATCTCTTCTTCTATATGTATTTGTTTACTCTAATTTATTCATCTCTATTCATAATAGCTATCTTCTTTTTATTTTTTATTCATTTGTGTTTCTATTTTTCTATTGACGTAATTCAATTATTGTGTAAATTCTATTATTTTTATAAAGTATTTTAGATAATGCAATTCATTTTAATTATTGATATTTTTTTTTTAATTTGGTGTTTTTAATTGATTGTGCAGATTATTTCCTCACTAAGGGCAATATCAAAATGGCTAGACATGAATGTTAGTATCAAAATGGCTAGACACGGGTAATTCATATGTAAACTTTTACATTTATATTGCAATACGATATATATATATATATATATATATATATATATATATATTGTAAGGACACGATTCGAGGCGGACCGTAACTATGTTGGGTTCGCACGTAAAAAGGCCCAAATAATATCATTTGTAGAGCGTGGGTTTGAAAGACTAGGCCTTGGTCGCCAAACGGTGGGTTTACATGATATGCATACATGGTTAAGTCGTCTTCGCCTTAGGAGTCTTTCTCCTGGAGGCGGGCTGGGAGGCTCTGGTTTTTGGCCATTTTTTCCCAGCCCCCTCTTTGCACACTCACTTTTACATTATATAGTCCTTCTTGGTTGATCCTAGCCATCCACTTGTAGGTCAGGCAGGTACTTAGTCCTGTACCTGTCCCATCAGCTGTCCCCTCTTACTTTTCTGTTTAGTCGTGAGGATCAAGGTTACACCGCCCAAGCGTCTTTTCTCATTAATATGATCAGAACATTGGCCAGTGTATTTAATATGGAGGGGATGTATTTTCCTCGAACCTATTTTGCACCGCCCCTCCATGTGGGCCCTATTCCACTCACATCCCCTTTAGGGGATTATTCGGGGGCGGCCTTCACTAAGACGTTGCTCTTCTCATCAGAGCCCTGGAGTGCCGAGGACAGGGTCGTCCTCAGCTGTTCCCCTTAACCCCTCGGCCTTTGATCGCTCGTGAGGATCAAGGTTACACCGCCCAAGCGTCTTTTCTCATTAATATGATCAGAACATTAGCCAGTGCATTTAATATGGAGGGGACGTATTTTCCTCGAACCTATTTTGCACCGCCCCTCCATGTGGACCCTATTCCACTCACATCCCCTTCAGGAGATTATTCGGGGGCGGCCTTCACTAAGACGTTGCTCTTTTCATCAGAGCCCTGGAGTGCCGAGGACAGGGTCGTCCTCAGCTGTTCCCCTTAACCCCTCGGCCTTTGATCGCTCGTCCTCGGCACACTACCTCCTCGGCACGGGCCCTGAGCCCGGATAGTGCGTGGGCCGGATCATAAGTTTCCCGGCCCTACAATAGCCCCTCAAAATCCTGCTATCCGACTCCTCGGACGGATAGGGGGGTTTTGATGACATCACATATCTGCTAATGCCTGTCCATTCTTGTCACCTATCGGTTCCCGAGACTTTTTATCTGCCCTAGATACGTTCCTAGAACCCTTGGAAGGCGAAACGTGGCATCATTAAATGTGGGCGGTTTTGTGTTTCCCACATTCTACGGTATGATGAAGATCGAACGGTCGTGATCCCTTGGTCTTTATGGGCGGGAAAACTTGTGCAGTTACCCTAGAAAGTATAAGAGATTTTTTTGGAAAGGATCTGTCTCTTCAGTTTTCCACTTAAGAGCTCTAGCGCGTATATTCTGGGTTCATCTGGATTTTCGTCCAAATTCAAGTCTATCTCCAGCACAAAAAGCCTATCTGAAACGTCTTTCTTCTTTTGTGTAAGTTCCCTACCTCCATTAACTCGTGCTTTTTCTTTTCTGGGTTTATTTCTCTTTAGCTCCCTTTTCTTTCCCGTCGCGGGTTGGGTTTGTTTAGTAAATCACAAAGATGACTAAATTGAGACTGAGGAAATTAGTCGATATTGAAGAGGCGATGAATAAGTTCATCGTCGATTATAGGATTCCCCCCAACGTAAGTTTGAAGCACTGTAAGATGGGGGAATGGCACTACAAGAGGGAAACGGGCGCAGTAGTAATTCCCGTCCTCGCCTTTGTAGAGGGAGGTATGAGAATCCCTATGGGGCCAGTGACGAGGGGTTACCTCAGGCACTTCCGTTTAGCCCCTACCCAGTGCGCCGGCAACGTTTTGAGGATTCTGGGTTGCGTGGACGCCTTAAATGAGAAGATGGGGTTAAGACTGACCCATCATGACGTGAACAGGTGCTATAACCTCCAAAAATTGAAGGGGAAAACCTACTACCTGAAGTCGAGGGACGAAAGGGTTCGGTTAATCCAGTGCCTCCCTGACTCCAACAAGGGACTGAACAAGGATTTCCTTATCGTCTCTGGGGAATGGCACGATGGCGACCCGTGCCCCATAGTAGAAGGAGAACCAGGTGGGGTACTGGGAATGGAAGAGAGATGACCCTTTACGCCATTCTAATCTAAAGTTTATTCGGTAACTAACCATGCGTATGTGTTTGTCTTTTTGTAGATCTACACGCCTACACACGACATTTTCATTTAGTCAATCGGGCAGACTTGGAGACCGTTTTGCAAGCAGCAGTTTTTGTAAATGACAGTAATGGTCAAGTCCGAGCTGCTCACAAGATATTAGGGTACCCCTCTGTTCAGAAGTCATTTAGGGACGCAAGGCACGTGATTAGCGCCAGCCGCCCTTGGCTTCCAAAAATTACCGTGGTTGAGACGGGATTTCTGATTTCCCAGGAACCAGCCGTCCCTGAGAACACCCCACAGGTGGGCCCCTCCTCGTCTTACCAAGTAGTAGAGGACGAAGGCGAGCCAGATCGGCCCGAGGAAGGTTTTGGGGTATTTGACCAAGCCCTCCAATCCGAGGATCCTTCTGGTGACCTAGGTGACCCAGCCTTGTCCGAGACGGAATTATCGTCAGTAGGCACCTCTTCTCAAGCCAAGATGGGAGTCAAGAGAATACCACTGACCCCCCTTCTCGAACTCCTCGAAGACCAACCTGGGAAGGATATGCAGGGAACACCACAACCCAAAGCTCCTTCCCCGCCACCTCGGCCTCTGACTATCCAGACCAGGTCATCTTCCACCAAGTCACAGCCACAATCCCCCCATCCCGCACTTCCTGCTCCCTCCCAACCAGCTCGGCTTCCTCGACCTGAAGGCACTGACCCAAAGAGAAAGAGGAGTCCCAAGGGTAAGGGAGTCATGGACAGGGGAAAATCCCAACCTCCCAAGGAGAAGGAGGAGGCCCCGCGTACCAAACAACTGAAAATTGGACATCAGAGCAAGGGCAAAGAAGCTGAAGCCCAATCCATCCAAGGCAAGGGAAAGGGGATAGAGGCCGAGTCTCTGCCGAGTGCCTGGCTTCCTGCCCCAATGATTCACGGGGGTCCACTACTGGAAACGGCATCCCTGAGGGACCTTGGAGATGGCGAGGGTGGCTACGTGGCAAACGCGTTAGGGAGAACCATGCTACTCCCTAACGACATGGATGAGCTGAGGAGAATGAGGATGCAGGAGGTATTTCTCAGCACTAAGAGGTACTTGGGCATGGTAAGATTTCTTGAAACCCAACAGTTTAGTGACTCTTGCCACTGGTTTGTCACTAACTACACGCTCATTTCTCTTGCCAGGCTCTCCAAGCAACCTATAGGATGGAGGAAGAGGTGAATAACAGGAGTAAGGCGGTCGAGAACGAACGCAAGAAGCGTATAACGGCCTCGAAGACTCTCGAAGCCTCTGAGGATGAACTTGCCAAGGTCAAGGCTGACTTAACAATAACTATCCGCGAGAGGGATAACGTCTCGGCGGGCCTAGCTAGCGCCCAGAAACAGGCCCAGGACCAAACAAAGCGCGTACTTGAAGCCGAGGACCAGTTGCGAATAGCCAAAGATCTGATCGAGGGTTTAAATAAGCAACTGGCCGCGGCTGTGCATGAGAAAGGAGTGGCAGAATATGCCCGTGATGAAGCCCTAAGGGCAAAGCAGGAGGCCGAGTTTGCCAGGAATGATGCAGAGGCTGCCAAAAATACGGCCGAGGATGACGGTTATAATATGGGAGTGGCTGAAACCCAAGCCACCCTTAAGGCGCAGATTCCTGGAGTGTGCAGGTTTTATTGCTCCCAGGTTTGGGAAGAAGCATTGAAGAGAGCCGGGGTGGACGCTTCATCTGATTTGTGGAAGCCGGAGAGCATTTTCTACCCTAAGGCCATCCGCGAGGCCACTTCCACCAGCTCCGTGGCTACGGATGACCAACCCGAGGAAGAGGTCACCCCGCCGGAAGACTTACAGGCCAGCGTTTCTTCTAGCAAGGCGCCCAAAGAGGGAGAACTTCAGGACGTGATAGTGATATCTCAGCACATAGATCCTGAGGCACCTAAAGAGGTTATTGAGCCCGTGGTTGGCATTCAGGTGTCTAGTACGGAGGAGCCAACCACACTTGCCCAGCCGCCACAGGCAATTCCCCTTGCTGTGGTGCCCCGGAGTACCAGTGCTGACCCTGTTCAGCCTTCCTCAGAAGGGACCATCCCCCCGGGCGTCGAAGCTGATCCTGCTTCTTCCTCTCAGGACGTGACCGGCGAGAAAGTAAAAAAGTAGAAATTCTGGCTAGGCTTTTGCATCCGTTTCTAATTTAACGATTTAACTTGTTTCTTTTTATTTCGAAAACTTTCTAATCTATTGACGATTCGCAAGCGTTTGATTATGTGTAGATGAAGTCTTGTTTTTCCTTTTTCCTTTCGGTTACTTGTTAGCTACCCTCATTGATACGCAATATTGTTTATTAATTCTGCTCTGATTCATTTTAACATGTACGAATATTTATGCATGCAATACATTTATCACCATGTTTCAAAACCCTAGTTTACTTGCACCCGCGGAGCCCTTAGACTCCTTTCTAACCCTCGTTCAACGAAGATATAGGCACCACTTTCGACGTCATGCATAGTAGCTAAGTCTTGCTTAGTGCCCAGTCTTCTCATCCAAGTAATTGGTTTCCCCATAGGCTTAAGTCCGAGGACCATGCAATGCCTTGGTTCTGTCCAAAACCTAGTTTTCTCATCTAAGTAGTTGGTTTCCCCATAGGCTTGAGTCCGAGGACCATGCAATGCCTTGGTTCTGTCCAAAACCTAGTTTTCTCATCCAAGTAGTTGGTTTCCCCATAGGCTTGAGTCCGAGGACTATGCAATGCCTTGGTTCTGTCCAAAACCTAGTTTTCTCATCCAAGTAGTTGGTTTCCCCATAGGCTTGAGTCCGAGGACCATGCAATGCCTTGGTTCTGTCCAAAACCTAGTTTCGATAAGTAGTTGGGGGAATTATCCCCTTGGCGATGGCATAGGATCTTGGTTTAAAGGGACCAGCTGTGCTATCGACGCTACAAAGCGCAGCCCCTAGTGAAGAAACGTAGCCCCTAGTGGGACTTTACTCTAAAACACTATATCCAACTACTGAAAATGATGTGAAGGGTGGTATCTACCCACCACCAGTGCCAAGGCACAAGCCTCCCCACAGACGGCGCCAATTGTAAGGACACGATTTGGTAACGAACCTAAGCAGTATTGGGTTCGCACGTAAAAAGGCCCAGATAATATGATTTGTAGAGCGTGGGTTTGAAAGGTTAGGCCTTGGTCACCAGGTGGTGGGTTTTTCGTGGAGTTCATACATGTTTCAGTTTTCTTCACCCCCGGAATCTTTCTCCTGGAGGTGGGCTAGGAGGCTCTGGTTTTTGCCACTTTTCCCAGCCCCCCCTTTGCACACTCACTTTTACATTATATAGTCCTTCTTGGTTGATCCTAGCTATCCACTTGTGGGTCAAGCAGGTACTTAGTCCTGTATCTGTCCCATCAGCTGTCCCCTCTTACTTTTCTGTTTAGTCGTGAGGATCAAGGTTACACCGTCCAAGTGTCTTCTCTCATTAATATGATCAGAACATTGGCCAGAGCATTTAATGTGGAGGGAACGTATTTTCCTTGAACCTATTTTACACCCCCTCCCCCATGTGGGCCCTATCTCACTCACATCCCCCTCAGGGGATTATTCGGGGGCGGCCTTCACTAAGACGTTGCTCTTCTCATCTGAGCCCTGGAGTGCCGAGGACAGGGTCGTCCTCAGCTGTTCCCCTTAACCCCTCGGCCTTTGATCACTGTCCTCGGCACACCACCTCCTCGGCACGGGCCATAAGCCCGGATAGTGCGTGGGCCGGATCATAAGTTTCCCGGCCCTACATCTATTTTTCTCATTCTTTTCTAAATGTCATAATTGGAAAATTTTAATCCACACTATCATATGGATTATAATATGAGTAGATGAAAATCTTAATATTAAAATAAAGTAAAATTTTTTTATAATTTTTTATTTATAGTGAACACACCAAATTCATTACTTAAAAAAGAAAAAGAAAAAAAAAAAGACCCTTGCCCTTTCTTGTTTTGGTAAACAGTTATATAAAAAAGAAAATTTCTTAGTTAATAGTTTAATACATTTAAAATGAAATTCTCTTATTAGAGAGTAGTCCTAATATATAATTTTATGAATACTTTTTTAAAAATTATATATTATATTTAATTTCAAAATAATCAGATACTATCTCGCATCACGCGGGTTGCAATTGGGTCATAACTAAAATTCAAGATCTCCTTATTTATTTGGTATTAATAACCAAGCAAAAATGTAAAACTAACCCTCTAACTTTCAGTCTTTTTCATTTTAATCCTCTAACTTTCAATTTTTGTCAATGCAAGATTCCATTAGAACTTAGTTAAGAGCTGCCGTTAATTGAGCCAAAACAACATCGTTTTGATTTTTTTTTTTTAATAAATTTCAGAATTTAAAGAAAAAAAGAAAAATCTGTATAAATAAAAATAAAAATAAAAAAACATTTAAGGGGAACGACAGTCAAGTTTCCAACCTCGACAGGTATAGTGCCGACTAGTTCGTTGCCAGAAACCGCCAAATACTCAATAAACTGCCATTATCCGTACTGGGTCAGGATCTGACCGGTGAAATAGTTACCGTCGAGATGCAAATGATGGAGGTTAGGCATTTCAACGAAAATCAGAGATTCAGAGGCAACTCACCGGTCATGTTAGGTTGGGAAAGTGCCGTTGAAAATGTTGGGTTGGGAAAGTGCCGTTGAAAATGTTGTGGGAGAGGTTGAGGTAGCGGAGAGCCGAGAGAGCAGAGAACTGCGGAGGAATGGGGCCGAAGAGTTGGTTAGAGGCGACGGTGAGGTTCGAAAGGAAGCGGAGGTGGGCGAGGTCAGGGGAGAGAGAGCCGGAGAGGTTGAGACCGGAGAGGTCAAGAGATGTCATGTGACGGTGAATGGTTTCTTTGTTTTGATTTCAGGGGAATCGTTCTCCTTAATTTTTTTTTTTTTTTTTCAGATTTTTTTTTAATTCTGAAATTTATTAAAAAAAAAAAAAAAAAAAACCAAAACGATGTAGTTTTGGCTCAATTAACGGCAACCCCTGATTGAGTTATAACAGAATCCTGCATTAAAAAAAAATTGAAAGTTAGAGAACTAAAATGACAAAGTTAAAGGACTAAAATAAAAAAGATTAAAAATTAGAGGGTTAATTTTACATTTTTGCTTAATAGCTATAACAACACGACTGCATTGATAATGGAGGACCATATTCTTTTCAAGCACGTTGCTAAATTACATTAATTCATAAGGCTAATGTGGTTGGTTCACAGCCATCATGTACACATGCTAACAAATCCCTGTAGTCCCTTGAAATAGGTGTAGTCCCTTGAAATGGGGAATTGATCATTTAGCCACCATTAAGGAATTGACAATGGGGAGTAACTAATATATTTTTTTTTTTTTCCAATTCCTTAAAAAAATTTGTAAGAATAATTTGATAGTTATAACAAGTGAGTGAAGATTTGAATTTTAAATGTCTTTCTTGGAAACATCAAAAAGTGTCTACCAATTGAGAACAAGGCCTATGGCTAGCTCATATAAAGCAATGATAATATATAATAATAATAATAATAATAATAATAATAATAAAATAAGAATAGAAAGATTTTTGAGCTTTGGGCCATCAATACATAGGTTAGAATGAATATTTTCCATCATACATACCATAATCTATTGCAACTACGAAAAAATTCACTTTTCCTTAGGAATGAGATTTTTATCAAATTGAAAATTTCCCAATATTTTCTATAGAAAAAATCATCCTCTCTCCATTTAAAATGAGTCCATTTCATTGTTCAGTTAAATTTACAAAATCAAGAGGTGTACCCTATCTCATGTCATTTGAAATTAGTATATACACTATTAGATATGAGGAATACAAATCTTTTGTACCATTTTTTGTGTTCCACTTTATGTTCCACCAATCACAACTTGTTATGTATTTTTTTAACTTTCCTTATAAAATAGTCAAAATATAAAATGGAAAAAAATAAACACATGACATGTTATGATTGATGGAACATAAAGTCGAACACAAAATGGGTACAGATGATTTGTATTCAGATACGAGAGGCAAAATCTTAACTACAAATTTCCATGTCAAAGAAAAGCAAAGATGAATAATATAAACTCATAACTGAAGTTCATAACTTCGTGTTTATTTTGAAGTAGTAATACTAAAACTGCATTGATAATGGAGGACCATTTTATTTTCAAGTACAAAGCTGAATTATATTAACTCATGTAGCTAATGTGGTTGGTTCACAGCCATCATGTACACATGCTAACACATCCCTGTAGTCCCTTGAAATGGTGAAGGAATCATATACCTCACCATCACTGCTCCTTTTGTATTCAAAGAGAAGGGATGAGTGGTTGAGTGCAGTGAGTTTGCCAAAACCAAAGCCAGAAACTTTGGTATAAATACTCCAATTGGTTTTTAATTGTGGATCTGAATTTAATCGATACCCTCCTGCTCCTACAACTATATGGATTGTTCCATTCACCGTGCCTGAATAGTGAGTTTTTTCTGTATTCACACAGCGATTCTGGATAACACACATAAACACTAAGTGAGTTAGAAATAAAACGATAGCCAAGCGATCAGATGTTCATGTGACACTAAGAATGAGTATGATATATATGGCTAAAAAGATACTTAACAACTGGTCATTTAATTTACCGGGCCTGTTGGCCCAAGTGGTACCCGGTCTCCTTAGTGACCTTCAGCTCAGGGGTTCGAGCCCCTGCACCTGCATAAACAATTACCTAGCAAAAAAAAAAAAAAAAAACTGGTCATTTAATTTGACATGTCTAGCTATAATGCTATTGGCAACTTATCCTTTAATTGAATTAGGCATTTGGCAATATTTACAATCAATGATGCTTCATATGTGATACCAAAATATACTTGGTATGCTGTAACAAGCAATAAATTGTACACTTAGAGGGAGTTTGGATTCGAATTATAAGTGGTTGCGTTTGCGTTTTCTGACTTTTTTTTTTTTTTGTTCCAGCCGCACTATTTGACCAAGTCAACCGTGAACAGTGCACGGATGCACTGTTCACGGACCAACAAATTCCACTTTCCAATTACTTTTTCATTAAAAATGGGTCCCACAATACTATTTACACATTTAAAAATTATTTTGTTATAGTGTTTTCAGTTTTCAGTTTCAATAAAATAAGTTTTATCCAAACAGACCCTTAATACCAAATCAATCTTTTCTCAAAAAAAAAAAAAAAAAAACAAAACAAAAAACCAAATCAATCATCAATTCTAGCAATTAATTTTTGGCTAAAATACAAAATTGACTTTCTAAGTTTTTTCATATTTCATTTCAGTCCTCTAATTTTGCTTTCATTCATTTCAATTCTCTAACTTTCAAGTTTATTCAATTAAGGTTTTTCCATCCATTTTTGTCATATGTTATGGTTAATTTTTCAATTTTTAAGATTTATCTTCAAATTTTTTAATTAAAAAATTCAATTAATGGTTGAAAAATATTTTCCAAATTTTTTTTTCAAAAAATTTTAACAAAATTTTAATGAAAGACCTTAATTGAATAAATCTGAAATTTAGATGATTGAAATGAACAAAAGCAAAATTAGAACACTGAAATGAAATCTTAAGAAACTAAGAGGGTCAATTTTACATTTTAGCCTTAATTTTTCTACTCTATCGTAGTGGTAACGTCATCCACTTGTATCCAACTCTTTCTCCTTTTTTTACTATTCTACTCTTTATTAATTTTCCACCTTTGTCACAGTTCCTCCAAAATTTCCTCCTCTTTTTTTACATTTTGTATCTCTCCACTACTCTCTACCTTACTATTACTCTTCATCCCTTCCTCTTTCTTTTAATTTGGCTCTTCTTCTCCCCATATTCTTATTATAAACTAGTTGAGAGTACAACTTATTATTAGTTTTTTCCAATATTTTGATAAGTTTTACAAAAAATCTTGTAACTTAACTGATTGACACCTCAATTTCCAATAGAAACATTCAGGATGTAGACCCCCACCCCCAACTATCAATTTATAAAAAAGATATTTCAATAAATTTCATTGTAAAAAATTGTAATCTTTAGTTATTTTATATATAGACAAAATAGAAATACACTAAGAGTAGCATAGTGATTTGATCATTCTATATATATGTGTGTGTGTGTGTGTGTGTGTTTACAAATTGAAAATTGCATGATATAATGGCTAATATAGATAGGCATGTTTCATGCCTACCAAAAAATGCATATATCCTTCGATTATTTTTTTTACATTCTTGATTGTGTGTTACAAAAAAAAAATTTCCCCTTTATGTTGGACATGGTTTCAATTGTTGCAAAAACAATTAAATTTGAGTAAAAATATCATATTTCAAATCAATTGTTTCTCACATAAAAAAGCCAATTTTTTCTCATATAAATCTTAGAAAAATGATATTAAAATTTTATTATGCTTAAAATAATTAATGTGGGGGCCAGTCAATCAACAGGCCCATTAAGGTCAGGATCGTTGGGCCTATGGCCCATCCAAGGATGCATATCCGTCCGAGGAGGCCAAATCAGGTCGTAAGGGTAATTACCGAGGGGGGGTGGTAGTCAATATCACGAAGGTAGAGTTCCGTATTCGTCCGAGGACGCCATACTCCTCGGCAGTATGCGTCCGAGGACGAGCAGGAGGCAGTCTTGTTACAACCGGACCTCGGAATTATGTCACCACTAAAGATAGGATAACAGACCAAGGGTAAGAAAGAAAAGGCAAACAAATATCTATAACTACAGCTGCCTCCGCATTAATTACCTCTCAACCAACTCTCTGGCCGCATTAATGTGGAGGTGATACCTGAACAGTAAGGAGGCAGCCTTACAGCTGCCCATAGGAAGTTCCAGGAGGTGCTAGATGGGACAGAAAGAAATCCCCCGAACCCAACCTACACGTGTGTGGTGAGGATGGAACACAGAGGTTGATATATAAACTGAAAGAAGAACATGCAAAAATGGAAGGAGATTGGACATAAAAGAGAAAAGAAAAGGAAAGACTGAAGAAGAAGAACGTGAAAAGCAAAAGAACTGTATCGATTACAAGAGAAAAATCAATTGTTGTGCCAGTTCTGGGCTTTCAATATACATGAGGGTGAAACTTTTCATTCCACAAAAGTTAATCTAGTTCTTAATACCCACGCTCTACAAATTATATTGTTTGGGCCTGTTTACGTGCGAACCCAATATCATTTTGGGTCGTTACAAAATCGTGTCCTTAATATATAAAAAAAAAAAAAAAAAAAACATATTTATTATATTAGTAGTCTTTCTAATTACATAGAATACAAACTAAAGTGTTAGTTCCACACACACACATAGGCGTGCACACCCACACAAAGGAGTTAGGAAATTTAAAGGATTAAGATTAGTTTTAGTGAATTCACAAATATTTAATTTTTTTATGGCTCTTATGACAATTGTTGTCAAAGCAACTAAACATGAGTAAGAATGTTATATTCAAAATTTATTATTATTATTCCAACTAAAAATTATTTTCTTTATAGAGTTTATAAAAATAATCATATAAATTCATTTAATATAAATAATTAATGCACAATAATAGATAATTAATATATGTATTTACTCTATTGGTTAATTCAATGAACTAATACTTTAATATAAATGCAAACTTTGTTGAAATAGAAAACTAAATAAAGATTACTTCAAGGAATGTGCCCATATGACACAACTTTATACTCTCCAACATAAGGTCTTTCCTTATATATATATATATAGATATGTTGTTCTATCTCCCATTCAATTCATATTTTTCCCACACAAAAAATGATTCTCTCTCTCTCTCTGACATCGGCTAGTATCAGTAAGTAGCTCATAACTACCACCATGAGCTTAGATGCCAACATTGTCAGCACCGTGAAAGTGGTTAAGGAATATATTATTGCAATTCATAGGCAGGATATAGTACTGCAAAATTTAAGCATGTGTAACATCATTATTTTATTGTTTTGTTTAATAATTTGATGGTTAGAGGGTAAGAAATCTTCATTCCTGTTATCCATACCTGGTAAATGGGGCATGTTCTTTCATAATTATGAACATGACCATAGAATGCAATGTCCACTTTGTACTTCTGCCAGAGCTTTTGCAAGCTCTCCCTTCCCATAGACTCCCCATATGAGCCATCCTTCCAATAATTGGAGGAATAACCAAGAACACGATGAGCTGCAAAAATCAACCATGGTTGTTTCTGCCTATCAGCTGATGCAAGACATTTCTCTATAAATTTGTACTGTTCAGAGCCCTCCCTCCAATCATGTTCACTGTCAGCTATACAGAAGTGGAACATGCCATAATCCGTTGAATACCTGTAGAGATTGATAAATTACAATTTGTCCCAAAAGCTAAAGCTGGTAAGAAATTCTGAATTGAATCTTTTAACCATTATTCTAACACTCCGCTCGTGTGTAGGTTTAGGCTTCCCCTAAATAAGTATTGCCCAACACGGGGTTTTTTGACCTTTTATAGGAGGCAAAGCATAGATAGAGTTAGAATTTAGGCACCTATTTCTATACCATGATAAACTGTCACTTGTCCCGAAAACTTATTTGGATGGGGAATATCATTTAGTTATTATTCTAATAGAGATTATCAATTAACAACATTTTTAAATAGCAGGCATAGAGTAATCAACTGGAACTAGACTACTTGCACAATGTTTGGCACACGTAGAAAATTCCTGTAGACATTAACCCTGCTTTTCTTTTGCATAGGTATGTGCCACTAATTTAAGTTCAACACTCAAGTACTCAACCCTTGAGTACCAACACTCACTGTTTTATCTTTCATATCTCTTTCTTGTAGTATTACCTCTAATATCTCAGAGAGAACTAATATTACATACCAAAATTGATTTACAGAAGAGTTCGCATTACTTACCAAAACTTAGCTCTATTCTCAGCAGGAACATAAAACATGGTCTCAGCAAGCACACCACATTCACCACCAGAATCATTGGTTTCAAAGAAGGAGCCTGTCCCTGGTACATCACGTTCATGATTGCCACTGCAGGAATACTACACATCAATAAGATAGCACAAACTTATGCTTAAAACATAATACATGTGAAGGAACAAGGATATTTCAAGCATGCTAACCTTGCAATCATATATGGTATAGTTGATGCAATGGGCTCAACCTGTGATGTGAACTGGTCCCACTGCGAGATATATCCATTTGCATATGTGATATCTCCAATGTGAAAAAGTATGTCAATGTTGTCCAAATCTTTGATGAGTTGATCTGTGGTATTAAGTGACCCCGGCTGATAATTTTTGTCCTCATTTGAGTCATTTGACCCATCCCGTTCAGCCTAAAACATGTGGACCAATTATAAATTTCACTTTTTACAAATGCTAAAAGAGTATAATATGTACCTGACAGGCTATATGGAACAATTAAATGTCATGTAACCACACATTTAGTGATGTAAACTGCCTTTATTGTCCATTCAACATTCTTTATGTAGTTGATTTTTTTTTTTTTTGGTTCGATATGAGATAGAAATTCTACTCTAGCCTAATCTAAGTCTATATGTGTGTGAAGCTCCCTTCTAGAGATTTAAACCCCGGTCCTTGCCCCCCACACGGCCACACCCCATAAGCAATTATACTTGTAAAGTAACCATCGCACCAAAGATCTAGTTAATACTTAATAGTGAATACGAGAGGGCATACACTTTTTAATGTGAGAAATGGAGAAACCATGAATCTTTCCTAGATCTATTGACACTAAAGGAAAATGAACCACTAGTAAGAAGAGATTTAGAGAAGCCGCTATAGTACATTTTTTTTTTTTCCTTCCATGCTTTTACACTAAATTTCTTAATTATAGATTTTAAACTCATCAAATACTGGTAGTTATATTTAGTTTCACTCATGAATTGAGCAGAGATGCTGCTTGATGCATGTTGTTAACCTTTGATATTAAAAATCTGAGGAAAGAGCAGATAAATTTATTAACTTCTATTACAACTATCAAGAGAAATGCTTTAATAATTCTTTTGATAACCAGAAATCATAATTAATACCTTTCCCATGTCACCAAATATTACAACACGCTGTAATGAGTCCTGCCCTGGATATGGTGATGACTTAAAATAATAAGACTTGCTCCAGATGTAGGAACCATTAAATAACCTATGGCCTAGCTTGTATGTGTATCTGAATAAACAATCATCATCAGAGAGGCTAAAAAACAATGATCTAGGCACTTCTATGATATAAAGTTTGTTAGTTAAAGTGCTTACAGTGAGTTTGGCCACAAATCTTTTAAGAAGCTTGTATGAATGTAACCAGGATCGCGCCAACCAATTGTTCTAGCTGGTGGACCTGCAGAATGAAGAGTCCAACTTCATTAGTACTATGACTTACAATTCTCATATTCTTGGGTGAATAGTTTTCCAGCTCAGGTCCATGGTGAGTTGCAGAAGCTTCAACTAATTTTTTAATAGTTTTCAAGTTCTTTTTATTAAGTAAAAGTTCGATACTTTATATTGAGTTTCGGAGTTTCTTTATTTGTTTTGTTGAATATAATGCCAAGGCATACTGAACTCATTCACTAAATCACCAAAATGCCAACTAGATAAAAGAGCATTAGTAATAGCTTTACAATCATTTAAGGATGAAATAGGAGCACAATTGTGACATTTTAAAAAAAAAAAAAAAAAAAAACACACACACACACACATACTCACACAGCATGGCAGGATTTTTGACGTGACGCTTAATTTGACAACAAGAAAACAGGCAAGGTGAAGAAGCAAAGCTTTTCTTAAGAACAATGGGTTACATTGATGATTAAAATCACCATAGTAAGAAGAGGACATAGATCATACCACACATGGCTTCACGATGAAAAGTCAACGTTCCAGCTGGTGATTGAGTTTGAGATTCTCCCTTAAAACCCCACTCAACAAAAGTCACAGCATCAATAATGTTATAGCCGCTTGTCCAGGTTACTGCCATCTGCATAATAGCATAACAGTATTTTAGAAAGATGTGAGTGCATATATACATACATCTGGTAAAACAAATTATTGAAAACATTGTTCCTTTATGTTAAAATATTTTGACTTCTTGCTGATTAAAAGGAAAAAGAATTTTATAATATCAGTATGACCACTTTATTTTGACTTCTCAAAAGGACTTTCCTTCCAAAAAGTAATGCTTGGGTGTTCAAGTGCTAACACCATTAGATTATTGTTTCAAAAAGTTAGCTAGGCTTTGAGGATAAATATCCAGATGTCCATGAAAAGAAAAAACATAATGAACTTACTTCATTCCAAGACTTCCCTTGAGAGAGGCGAGGATAAACTGGTGCCTTTGGATTTGCAAAAGTTACAGTATTTGAAACTGCCAATAGTTTTGGCTGCAATACAGGAATACAAACTTAGTCTACACTTGAAGTGTCCTCAGCTTTTCTGAATGATTTAGGCTTGAGAATTAAAAGAAGTAATTGCACCAAGACAATACCAGCATCTATGTGAGAACTAGTATATTTTAAACATACGAAGCTTTGAACTATAAGAATAGAATTGAGTACAACTCAATAAATAAATAAAAGAGAAAGACAGTGACTTACATGTGACAAACCACCTGAGAATAATGCAATTGAGAAATCTGCCCTCTGATTAATCAGTCGAAATTTTAAAGATGCTTTCCCTGTCTTCATATACTCAGCATTGGAATCATTGGCAAACTTATACTGAAAATGAAACACAATCATTATGAAATTAGTTAGATAGATGGGTTAAATTCAAATGGTTCATAATTAACTTGAATTCAACATTGGATTGATTGCAATGATGCATAATTGCATACCTTTATTGGAGCTGTGCATAGATGTGGAGCCTCTTGTCCTGGGAAAATAACAGGTGGGCAGGTAGATGAGCTGCCATTATAGGATGACTTCTTTAGTACATAGGCTCTAAAATATAGATTAAAAAAAATCCTACAACATGCAGCTATCAACAATGATGTGCATGACAATGATTTATATAATCATTCAGAAATTATTGTTAATTGACGCACTAATAAGAATTACAACTTTCGTTTAGTAGTATTTTTGTAAATTTTAGTCTTAGATGCAGTCAAACCGAGTAAAACAAACCAGAAAGGAAATTCAAAATATCCGCCAATGCAATTATTACTTGAACTTTGCAGGCGAAAAAACTGCAACCCAATCATCTTCTGAGGGGTCAGGGCATTCAAGTTCCACTGTTATCCATTGAAAATCTTCCCCCTGCATATAAACCCATCAGATATTACTAATTCCCTATAACATCAACTATTTAGAACACAGAGATTTAGCTTTGGGGAAACATATGATCCAGCTACTCATATAGATATCACTATATGGTTACATATAGACATCACTATATGGTTACCAATAGACATCACCAGCTCATGAAGAACCGGCAAGAGTCTCTTGCACTGTAAACAGTTGGGACCTGCTATACCTCAACTCAATTTATAATTATAGAGAGAAGAGACAGTTGACTGATAGCTAATAGGCACGAATCAGATGAAACTGATCAGGTTCACATCCAATTACACATCTTTGAGTTTAAGTTCTACACAACCCCAAAACAAAATGATATACATGAAAGTGTTTATAATTAATAAATGTGGTCTATCACATAAATCTAGCTTTGTATTTCTACAGACCATAATATATAGATTTGCTAACAGAGCCATGGAGGGGGCGGACAGTTTGAAATTACACATAGATTTATCGCCACTATACATTCATGCTGAAAAAAGATGAATTACCAACATAGTAACATGAGATAGTAACCCTTTAAACCAGCAAGGAATTCAATTAATACACAATTTCATTCTTTTAGAAACCTTTTTGTATATATTTTTTTAAATGAACTATTCTTTTTAACATGGGCAAAATGCACTGTTGGTACCCAAGCCCAGAAGAGATTTGAGTCTCTTAGACGCCGGGACGGCTTGATGCATTTGGAGGTCTAAGGCGAAAATTGATTATCTTGTTTTAGATATAAAATTATTGCTAATTAACATGAACTACGTAGAATTTTTTTCTTTTTTTAGAAATTTTATACACAAAAAATTTGACAAAATTTTTCATACTTTTGATATGGCAGATTGATAGTGGTAAGTAAAAGAGTGGTTCTAGTGGTAGACATAAATAAGAATTAGTAAAAGTTTGCTAACTAAACTCTTATTATTGTTCCTTTTTTTTTTTTTTTGAAGTGCAATATTCACAATGTTTTTTACAATAAATCCTATGTTTTAAGTTGCTTTTTGTTTTCAATTTGAAAATATCACTATAATTATTTTTTTGCCATCAATAACAAGCTGTAACAACCTGCTACTTAGCATTAGTGGTAAAAATGTTGTGAAAAATATTGTGAATGATACATTTTTCTCTATTTTTTATTTGTTTTTCATCTCGTAAAAAATTATTATTTTATTTTTTGATTATAAATTACTCTATTGGTTAAAACTTGGGGGCTTTTTTTTTTTTTTACTTGGGGAATTAGGCGAGCGCATCTCTTGCTCTACCATTCAGTCGGCCTGCTTAGATGATATGACCAAACTAAAAATTAACATGTTATCATTTCATTGGACACATTAAGGACAAAAATCGATTACTTTAAGTTTGTTAAGGGCTAAAAAAAAGATTCATTTTAAGTTATTAAGCACTAAAAGCAATCTCTTAAACTTCAATGACCAAAATCCCTCATGAGTTAAAACTTAAAAATTTAAAGGAATAGTCTATTTTGACCTTTTAATATTTTACCCTTTAAGTTGATCCTTGAATCGAGACTGAGATGATAAGCTTAAAAAGTGCTCTTTAGTTAAGTCAGTGCTAAAAATTCTTGGTTCCCAATCTTTTCTGAAAGAACTAAACAATTGGACTTAAAGAATCAATCCAACTGGCTCAAAAGAAATAAAAACTCAATACTACTGTTCCATCAAAGCCAACTCAAAAAACAACATAAGAGAATGAACGTGAACAATAATACAATTTGTGTTACCTTGGTGCCAAGAAGGACTGGTTCAGCTTTGAGGGAAGCATTAACGTTAAATGCAAAGAGGGCCCTGTGGATGGCAATCTTGGACAGTGGCTGCAAATCATCTATACCATCACCATGCACTACAACACGCACTAGTAATAGCAATATCAAGGAAACTTTCAGGGACAGAAAGCTCTCCATTGTTTATGTGACCAAGCTATCAAGTGACTTTATCTTTATGTAATAGGCCATGTAGAGACTCTACCTCTCTTAAATAATCAATAAGTAAATTCTACGAAGGTTCCAGCTAATGGGGGCGCCTGAAGAAGGTTTTGATACCTCTTTTATAAGAAATATAAAAAAAATTTTAAAAAAAAGTCAAAAAATCAATTATTTTTACCAATGCCGGCATCTGTTAACTTTTCTATTAAACAAATTTCTATGTTGAAATTTCTGAGTGGCTTCGAACTATAAATGAGTCAACTGATGTTGTGTCTTTCAGGGAGAAAAAGCTGTTCATAGTCTGTGTGACCAAGTAGCCCAAACCTCAGAATTTAACAATGAAGTCTCAGCCATCATTTTCAACAGTTTGGTGTATTCTATCAAGTGCCTTAATGTAATAGGCTATGTAATCTCTCTCACTCTCTTAAATGCAACGAATTGGTATGTTGAAATTTCTGGGTGGCTTCAAACTATAAATGAGTCAACTGATGTTGTGTCTTTCAGGGAGAAAAAGCTGTTCATAGTCTGTGTGACCAAGTAGCCCAAACTTCAGAATCTAACAATGGAGTCTCAGCCCTCATTTTCAACAGATTGGTGTATTCTATCAAGTGCCTTAATGTAATAGGCCATGCAATCTCTCTCCCTCTCTTAAATTCAACGAATTGGTATGTTGGAATTTCTGGGTGGCTTCGAATTTTAAATGAGACAACTGATGTTTTATCTTTTTTCATGCAAAAGACAGAATTAATAAAACAGATACTAGTATTTCTTGACTTTAGATTTTGTACCTAGATATTTTTGAGCGCGTCCTTGACTTTTACGCAACAAAGATCACCAAGTATTACTTGGATAATTGGAGCAACCATGGATATGAGGAGTCAAGAGTTTTGCTCATGTAAGGGAGTTGACATTCAAGGGCGTTTTGGTAAATTGCGTTTTGTATTTTAGGGGCAGAGAAGGAAAAAAATAATTAGACCATTTCTCGATTTAGCAATGATATCAAACTGCTGGATGACTGCCCCAAGAGGGGTGGCCCAGTTGATGTGAGATCCCGCGTGCTAGGGTGAAATCTATGGCATCCCGGTCACAGTAACTATGACTCAATCCAACATTACCTAGAGGGGAGTGTCCTTATCAGGTCACGCCTGGGGTGTAAACCACATATGGTCGCCTCTGCCCTCCTTTTTTATTATAAAAAAAAAAAAAAAAAAAAAAAAAAAAAAAAAAACACTGCTGGATGACTAGAGAAGCCAGGTAAGTAGGATTAAAATTCCACAAAAGCATTGCCACCACAATAGAACTCGAGTTTACCATTATCGAGTTTTTTTTCACTAAACTCAAGTTCACTAACCCATGAAAGCATTGCCACCATAATAGAATTCGAGAGTTTATCAAACTCAGCCTCCATTTGGATACCAAAGAAAAATGAAAATTATTTCACTATTCAGCTTATTTTTGGTACTATTCATGAGCCCCACTGCACTTTTTGGTATTATTCATGACCCCACTGTACTATTTCAGCTAACTTTTAGCTTTATGTACAGTACTTTCACCAATAAGTTTTCAGTTTTAACAAAATAAGCGATATCCAAACAGACCCTCAGTTTTTTCACTAAACTTAAGTTCACTAAACAGTCAGTAAAATAATGTTAAATGGCAAAAATTATTCACACTCTACTACTCTCTCTCTCTCTCTCGTTATGCTTTATAAGCGCTTCAGCTGCTTTCCAAGTAAACAATGTGGGACTTGAGCAGTGGCGGAGCTAGGATTTGAGTTGAGGAGGGGCAAAATTTATATATGATATACGCACTTATATAAATTTATGTGAATATATAATATTTGAGACCAATTTGAAAAATTAAAAGCTATTCATTTAAATACTAAGTTATATTTAATGCAATTATATCAAAAAAAAAAAAAAAAAACTCTACAAACAAAACAAGCTTATTCATAATATTGTATTTGTCTATTGAGATATTTCTAACATGAGTGATCTATTTTTAAAAAAAAAAATTAGAGCCAAAAATCAAGTTATGAATGAAACTATTAGTAGTTAGATAGATACTGAGTGCAATATATGTGAATTTCTATTATTTTAGTTAATGCGTTTCCATAAAATGTTCAAATTATAATATGGTAGGAACAAACTAAAAAGATTTCAGTGCAAGACATGCTAGTGGAGGACTTAAGATTCCTTAATGATTCATTTTGAAATTATGCTCTCTTTCAAGATCAAAGAAACAAAGTGACATTCAAAAAACCCAAAAACAAAAAGTACGCAGGGGTATTTAATAACTAAAGGTATTTTTTGGGTGGGCCAGGGCGGCCACTACCCCCACTTGACTCTACCCCTGGACTTGAGCCCTGAGGGTTACCACTTTGTTAGACACATTAGGGACTAAAAGTGATGCTTACAATTTCCTAAGGGGGTAAAAAATAGTTTATTGAGTGCAATATATGTGAATTTCTATTATTTTAGTTAATGTGTTCCCATAAAATGTTCAAATTATAATATGATAGGAACAAATTAAAAAAATTCCAGTGCAAGGCATGCTAGTGGAGGACTTAAGATTCCTCAATAATTCATTTAGAATTTATGCTCTCTTTCAAGATCAAAGAAACAAAGTGGCATTTAAAAAACCCGAAAACAAAAAGTACGCAAGGGTATTTAATAACTAAAGGTATTTTTTAGATGCCCCCCCAACTCCACCCCTAGACTTGAGCCTCGAGGGTTACCACTTTGTTAGACACATTAGGGACTAAAAGCGATACTTACAATTTCCTAAGGGGTAAAAGAAAGTTTACTAAGGACTAAAAAGCAATCTCTTAAACTTCAGTGACCAAAAGTTTTAAAGGAATAGTCTTTTACCCTTGAAGTTGGTTCTTGAATCGAGACTGAGAGATGATACACTTAATA
Organism: Quercus lobata; assembly: GCF_001633185.2. Classification (NCBI taxonomy): domain Eukaryota; kingdom Viridiplantae; phylum Streptophyta; class Magnoliopsida; order Fagales; family Fagaceae; genus Quercus; species Quercus lobata. Next base: position 2,970,915 of record NC_044913.1, on the reverse strand, counting down.
AGTTCTCTTTAGTTAAGTCGGTGCTAAAAAAATTCTTGGTTCCCAATCTTTTCTTAAACAAACAAAAAATTGGAACTTAAAGAATCAATCCAACTGACTCGAAATAACTCAAAACTCTTTACCACTGTACCATCAAAGCCAACTCAAAAAACAACATAAGAGAGAACGTGAACAAAAATACAATTTGTGTTACCTTGGTGCCAAGGACTGGTTCAGCTCTGAGGGAAGCATTAACGTGAAGAGCAAAGAGGGCCCTGCGGATGGCAATCTTGGACAGTGGCTGCACATCATGTATACAATCACCATGCACTACAACACAATGCACTAGTAATAGCAATATGAAGGAAACTTTCAGGCACAGAAAGCTCTCCATGGTTTTTGTGACCAAGCAGTACTACAAACCTCAGAATTTAACAATAAATTATCAGCCAGCATATTCAGCAGTTTGGTATATTCTATCAAGTGCCTTATTAATGTAATAGGTCATGTAGTCTCTCTCCCTCACTGAAATAATCAAAAAGTAAATTAAAGGAAAGTTCTAGTTAACAGGTGCCTCAAGACATTTTGCTAATAGACTAACTTAAAGAAAGTTTTAATACCATTTTTATAAGAAATATAAAAGGTTGTCAAAAAAATCAATTATTTTTACCAAAACCTTACGGCATTTGCTATCTTTTTCTATTAAATGAATTGGTTTGTTGAAATTTATGGGTGGCTTCAAACTATAAATGAGATAGAGGCGGCTCCACATTCAGGCTTAAGTGGTCACAGGACCATCCTGACTGGGGAAATTTTTTATTATATATATAATAATTTAAAATTTTTATATTTGCCCACCCTTTGAACAAAGGTTGTGACCACCCTGAAATTCTCCTCCTCCTTCTTCGTTCTACGTTTTCTCTACAATTCTTTTCAGATTTTCTAATTCTTGAATCTTGAGTTGTCTGCCCACTTCAACTTTATTGCCTAGGTTTTGTCAGCCTTCACATGACAAGTGCGTGACTAGTACAAGTAGTATTTGAAAGGAAGCTGAAATTCAGCTTTTTTATATTGACTTTAAGCCTCCTGCCTCCACGTTATCATCTTCTTTTCTTTTCTTTTTTTTCATTCAGCTTAAGTCTTTTTTTTCCTTTTTTTTCTTTCTTTCATTATTAAATACATTTTAATCTTATTATATTTTTAAAAATTGATTGTTAATTTGTTTTTTGGGCTTAAAGATTGACATACCAATTGAAATATGACTTATAATTTTAAGACCCTTAATAATTTATATGAGTTTTAATCAATATTATACGTATACATATTTATAATAATGGTAACTTCATAATAATGTGCCGAAATAGACTGGTACCAAAATATTTTGTTCTAATGGACAAACCAAAAAGAGAGCCTTGAGTCTGCTTTGGGCAATTGGGGTAATGTACTAGCTGACTAGTGGTAGTAAAGTAAGTAAACAAATAATTATAAAAGAAAAAAAAATTAAACCAAGCAATTGTAAGGCAATGGGGTGAGGCATTGTATTTACTAGTTCAGACTTTACATGGTGGTAATGGGGTGTGTGCTGGACTGTTAATGGTCAATAAAGAAAAATAATGATACAACTAAACAACAAAAATTTATGTTGGATTATATTGTTAATAGAATCATGCTATGGACATAATAATAATTAATATTTTTATTATATCAAGAAATAATATTTCAATTGAACTTATAGTCTATTGTTTATTTTTTTGCTAGTATTATAAACAAATATTTGATACGAAAATCATATACTCAAGATTCATCTCATACCCAAAATATTATAGACAAATATTTTTTTTGTTATCAATATATAGAGTTTTCTTTTTATTAAATTGTTTAATTTAAGTTTTTAAAAGATTACCGTGAAAAAATTTTCTGGATCCGCAATTGAGATGAGACAACTGATGTTGTGTATTTCAGGGACAAAAGGCTGTTTATAGTTTGTGTGACCAGGCAGCCCAAACCTCAAAATTTAACAATGAAGTCTCAGCCTTCATATTCAGCAGTTTGGTATATTCTATCAAGTGCCTTAATGCAATAGGCCATTTAGTCTCTCTCAGTCTCTCTCTCTTAAAATAATCAATAAGTAAATTCAACGAATTGGTATGTTGAAATTTCCGGGTGGCTTCGTACTATAGATAAGCGTAAGACAACTGTTGTTGTGTCTTTTTTTTTTTTTTTTTTTTTTAATGTCTTCCTGCAGAAGACAGAAAGAACAAAACAGATATTAGTATTTCTTGATTGTGACTTTAAATTAAAAATAAAAAAATAAAATAAAATAAAACTTTTGGATCATTTCACAAAAATTGTGGTTTCAGTATTTTCTAATTTTTTATATTTTCTAATTTTCTCTGTAACGTTCCAATTATTTTCGGACGTCCTAAAGGAAAATTGCATCCCTTTCGTTTTGCTTTATAAAAGCTTCAGCTGCTTTCCAAATAAACGATGTGGGACTCGATCCTCGAGATATTGCACCTCATGCGCTAAGGTTATACGAGTGGGTAGCACACTGCTCAAGATTTTTGTGGGTTGGAACTTGGTACTTAACACACAAACTTGTTTTTTTTTTTTTTTCAAAAATTTTTAAAATCCAATCACATAGTAACATTTATGTAAAATGAATTAAATAAATACAAATTTTTTTGTAAAATACAATGTTGATGAGTATGCATTAAACTCTAAATCGAAGTGTTAAATTTCTTGAGCTATCATCTTTATGATACTGTCCATTTCTCTTATGTAAGAAACTTATTCAAATCCCCTCATTACTTTTTCTAAGCCCAAAATAAAAAAACAAAAAGACAATAATTCGTGGTAAAATACAATGTTAATGAGCATGCATAAAACTCTAAATCGAAGTCCTAATTTTCTTGAGCTGTCATCTAATCTTTATGATATTGTCCATTTCTCTTATGTCAAAAACCTATTCAAATCCCCTCGTTACTTGCTCTAAGCCCAAAATAAAAACAAAAACAAAAAGACAATAATTGTGGAATGAGACCTGAAACATAGGTACATAACGTTTGGTTCTTCAGACGAATCAACTCCAGATATTAAACCTTGGGCACCTCATTAAATTGATTGTATGCGTTCATATTACTTGTGGAATGGGATCAATTTGGCAGTTGAGCGGATCGCTATGAGATTTGATTGTTCATCAGCTCATGTTACAACATATCTCTAGGCTGTAAATAAATATTCCTAGTTACCTTGGCAGACAAATACAGCCTTATATTAGAATCAAATTAATCCATACTAGGACCCTAAAGCAAATGTGAAACCAAAACTAGTACATTAAAATTAATACAACTTGGAGCTTGGAAGCATGCTGGCTAAGAAACAATATATACTCATCCTAGAATTACATGGAAAATTTTGCCAACAACTTGTCCTGCTTGTATCCATCAATGGAAGTAATGCACCAAACTTGAAGTGAATTTCTTAAGGCATTTTTGTACAAATTACAAGCAACTATTATCCCCCCAATCAGTTATGAAATGGAAAAGGGAATACCTATAAACAGGACAGAACTTCCCTAAACCTTTTGAGGTGCATTGGAGAGAAAGAGAACATCTTTTGGTACAGAGGAATCAGTATGGCACTTCTGAGTTTGCATAGGCAGAGATTTGCAGTTTCAAGATTCTTCATTATTTTCCATCTTGTTGCTTTGGGAATATTGGGGAAAGCAGCTTCTCCAACTCCACCAAACTGAAATCCAATTAACATTATTAGTAAGCACGCTGCATCTAGCAATATGTACAATAAGAAATTCTGCTACATAAGATGCAATTTATTAAGAAAAACTTCATAAGCAACGTACATCTCATATTTGAGATACGCCTCCTTTCTTTTCGTCAAGAATGCATCACCATCTTTAGGTAGATTAATTATAGCATTGCCTGCAAAATAGAGAGAAAGAAAAGGAAAATGTAAGAGAGGGGGGTGCATTGGAAATTATTAAGTCAGGTAACATATATTGTACACTAGAAAAATCGTAAGTTTGTAAACATACTTAGGAAAAAATGGCAACAAGAATTTTAATATGTGGTTTTGCATCCGTTAAGTTTGGGAATGTTTGTCACAGCAAGATGTAGATGATCTGATTAGTATGTAATGATTGGAGAAAACTTTGGCTGGTTAATCCAATCAATTAATTGATGGTTGTATCTGATGGTCCTAATTATTATCCTGCATGTACTCTAACTGCGAAATTGAATGAAAGTATGATAGGATAAGATAAAACTCCTTTAGACAATGCTCTTTTTTAGTGTAACATCCAACTGCAACGTAAAGCACTGCGAAAGGTGCCAAGGTATATCGAAAAGAGGTGAAAACACACACACACACACAAGTTGTTGCCATAAACAGGATTCATGGAGGCACGTTTGACATCCCACGATAACATAATTACTGCATTGTATTTACACAACATTTATAATGAGTGGATTCATGCTTCTTACAGAATTGAGCTTAAAAAATTTCCTTTTATAAGGGTCACCTCGAAGAACTCTTAGATGGCATTTCAAAACTTTCTGCTACTTTATCCCCCTCCCTTTTCTTTTTGCAGAGGATGGACTTGAAAGCAAGCAGTCATTCCATTTCTATTAGACATCCAACCATATTTTAAAACAATAGGAAAAGCACCATAAATGAGACATACTTTGAAGCTCTTCTGGTTGTTTCATGATCACAGTTCTGCGAACCTTTAAAGAAGTTTCTTTGTTTTGCTGCTGCTGCAAACCCTGTTCAAGCAAATCAGTGGCATTAACAAATTGTGGTTCAGTAATAGATGCACAACAGTCAAGTAAAATATTAACTATAAGTAAATAGTAGCAGACATCAATCTTCTAAGTTCGAATTTATAGAAGCAGCCCATATTTCCCAATTTATTAGTAATAACTCATTGAGACCACAAACACAATAAGGAGAAAAAGTAAAAGGCAAAAATCAGCCTTATAAGCATGAGAAGCAGGATGCATCTATCTAATAAACATTAGTGTGTTAAACTCTAAATGACATAAGAACATTCCATAACTTTCAAGTAGATAGGCCAGTAATAATTCCCAGGATAATGAGAGTTAATAGGAAAAAGTATTTTATACCATTTTCCTTTCCTTCCTCTTCAATATCTTTATATGGCACTTTTTGATGTAGTGCATCAAATGATATCGAGTATGCCTGGAGCACAACTGTTCTTGGATGTCAGGATTTGCACTAAGCCAATCTGAAATTTCTTTTGACTTCACCACCTCCTCTTGATCCAAAGATTCTAACCAAGAATAAACTGGTCTCCATTGATCAGTACGCTGAAATCGATATGGCGGATTTTCAAGATCAAACTGGCTAACTTCTTTTTCCTGCCATAAAAAGGTTGGCAAGCAATATTGTTATAATAATAAAACAAATTTCCCCTTCTAATTGTATGTGTTACTAATATGAAAACATTTGTTTTATGACAACAAGACAAAGCAAAAAAGGAAAGCAGAAACCCTTTAAAAAAACATCGTTTACCAAAAAGTAAGAGACTAAGAAAAAGAAAGATATCAGATACGTAAGATAACACAGACAAAATCCTAAAAATAAAAGGGAGAAGAACAAGGACCTTCAAACAAATCACATACAAGCCTCAGCACAACCATTACATGCAATACTTATTAATGACTTACTATATTTGTTTCCATACTAGTATATATCTTTATTAATTCACTGAATTTGCAAAGCTAAAAAATAAGGACAAAACCAGGTAAGTGACATTTGAGTAGGTTTTGAATCCACAACATTACCGTTCACCCGTTCTTATGGGGTGGAGTAGGTGACATTTGAGCTAGAGCTCATTGTTCCCAACCTCCACCCACATCACTCTTACTCTTACCAATTCCTATGTTGTATCTATTTTATCATAAAGCCTACTAATGTTATTAACTTAGGACAAAACTCAGGTACAGTACCTTAAATACTATACTTTACGTTCTTTGCTTAAATTCAACCACGTAGCTACACTAACAAATACATCACAAACAATAATTAAATTCAACCATGTGCCTTATTGGTTGATTGGCCAATACAACCACATAGCTACATTCAACTAGACAATTTAAGGTACAACACCTAACAAACTGGACACACAGAGAACACTTATACATACATGTCCCCATTATGTTGAAAAAAAAAAATATATATATATATATATATTGAATTCCTTTAAAGATTTAATAATTGTAATTTATTTTGAAAACTTACAAATAAACATAAAATATACCTAAAAATACATATGGTTAAGTAATTGTGATATCCCCACTGTTTTATGTCCTAATTTTTCAAGAATTAACTTGTCCGCCGTGTCTCGTGTCCGTGTTCAGTGTCCACATTTTCCTTCCTAGTTCATATATAGGCCTTAAATTGTTAACACAAACATATTGCAAGTACTTATAGTGATGCCAATTGCATAAAATTATTGCTAGTATTGTGCTTCAATCAAACTCTTAAGGATTTAAGAATGTAAAACAAGACAGTAAATTTAACCCAATTCAAATTTCTTCAAAAAATTGGAGTACTTTTGTACCTGAGTGGGGAGTCTCATTTTCTGAATGGAAATGAGTCTCTGACAGACATCAGAGCGAGGCATTGATCTGATTCCTTCGGGGAGAGAGTGGTGGTTGGAGTCGATCCAAGCTTCGACCTCGTCCATGGACACAGCTTTGGCCTCGGGGAACGAGAGGAGCCAAGCGCGAGCCATGGTTTCCCATTCCTGAGTTTGCTGCTGCTCGCTCTGCTCGTTAGGGTTTTGATCGGAGGAGGGCGGTGGTTCGACGACGACTCCGTGATCTTCTTCTAGGGTTTGTTCGCTGGAGTTCGACATTATCGTTGCGTTGTTGTTGTGCCGCGAAAAGAAGAACAAGAAGAAAGATCGTTTTTTTTTTTTACTGAAGAGCTTGTAGTTAGTAATTACTGTTGTTGCTGTCGAGGGTGTGAAAGTAAAATTTTGTTTTTATTGATACCTATTGCGTCGAAAAGTTTCGCATTAGTAACTGAAAATCTCGTTGTTACAGAATGTATTCGTAACAATCGTTCAAAATTTTTTTTTTTTTTTAATTGTGCCTCATGGTTTTAAAACTGGACAACTCGTTTAACAGGAACTGGACCTTAATCTGCTCCAGTTATCATCAAAAAAATAAAATTGAAGAAAAAGCAAGAAAAACTAGAAATTGCATGTTCATCCGGGAACCGGTGCGGTTAAACCTGTTCTTGTAATTGAAGGGAAAAAAAAAAAAAAAAAACTAGAACTAAACTTCTTAAATCTGCACTAAATTGATATTAAGGAAAATCTTAGATTTGAAATAAAATGAAATAGATACTTAATGAAATGTACTTTGAACCTTTGACTGAAATTAGATGTTGAAGAACTTGTCTTGTGAGAGAGAGAGAGTTATGAGAGAATCACCATGTCTTGTGCCATAAGGAGGAAAGGAATCTGAAAAATGAAAAGAGTTTGAACTTTGAAATGTTGAAACTTTGAATATGATAAGACTTCAAACTTAAAAGTATTGACAGATATAATGGTTGAAAGGTTGAAACTTTAAATATGATAAGACTTCACACTTAAAAGTATTGACAGATATAATGGTAATAAGTGATAACATGTGGTGCTAGATTTAGGGGGTTAATAAAACAAAGAAGTAAACCAATGTAAACGTAAGTGGTTCGGAAGTAGGGAAGTTGGGTTGGTAAGTCAATGACTTGTCTTGTCATCATGACATTTGAGTTTTGATTTTTTTTTTTTAATAAATAAATAGTTAAAGTTAAACTATTAAACTATTATTTATAAAAATAAAATTACAAACTTAGCAAATTATACTTTGTCAAATAATTACTAACTAGGGGAAAAAAAAAAAAGACTATGCTAAAAAATATATCTTTATATTTTATATATTTTCATAATATAAGTTATGAAAAATCAAAATTCACATAAAAATTATTTAAATATTTTAATTATATTAATTATGACATCATTGATTTGACTACTCATCTGACCCCAATCAGACCAGAAAACCAATAATTAGTTTTTTTTTTTTTTTTTGTCCATACCGGTTTTTAAAACCATGTTTTAAAGTTCAAACTTTAAGCATTAGTTTTTTTTTTTATTAACACCCTTTTTTTTTAATCGGGTATCATATCACCGTGTTTTTAGTTTTAAAAATTATACTTTAAAAAAAAACACATACACACAAGGGAGAAAAAAATACACACACAAGAGAGAAGGGAAATAGTTCCATTTATAAATTTATTTCAAAAGTGATCTTATTTAAGATTAAAATACTAAGTTCCATTTTTTTTATGCTTCTTTATACATTATTATTTTCTACTACAGTTATAAAAATCATCAAAATTTATTTGAAAAAATTGTATTTTTTTAGTAAATTTTCTAATTTTTAAAAAATCTTTAGATATTTTTTAGTCAATTTTTCTAATTTTTAAAATTTTAATATCTCCATTTATATTTTAGTTAATTACTAAATTAATAATGACATAATCATTACTCAACTTCTAATCAAACCGTAGCCCAACCTCAATTAAAATCTTAAAGCCTCCCTCTTTTCCGATTCTTTGAACAATTCCGTTTTTAAAATCGAACCATAGTGTTTGAACAATTCGGTTTTTAAAATCGAACCATAGTCCAATCTCAGTCAAAACCTTAAAGCCTCCCTCTCGGTTTTTAAAACCTTGCTTTATAAATGGTCCGTGGGTAAAACCAGGAATGAAGAAAGTAACAAAAGGGAAGCAACAAGCACCAAATACAAATGCTAACCCTACAACTAGGTAAATTAAGGTTTATTCTTCCCTTCTCAGTAACCACGTACCATATGTATACAAATTGCAAAACTTTACTTCCTGACCAAGTTAAGGTAAAAAGAAGTTATTGCTCAATACCAAAATTGCTACTTCCCCCACAAAAATCAAAATGAAAAACGGTTTACAAAATTATCTAATATATTAACTTGTCTGCCTTCATATGTAGGCCAGCCACATAATAGCAACTACAAGCAACTATCTAGTCTTGTGAGATTTGGCCAACTTCTTCTTTCTTTTCTTTACTGCCTTGGGCACTTTAGTTTTCCGAGCCTCCCTCTTCTCCTCTTTAACTTTCTTTTTGTTCTCTTTTCTAGCAGCTTTCTTATCTGCAGGGGTCTCTGAATCGGTTTCAGATGAAAAAGTCCCTTCTGAATCACTTGAGTTCTCTTCATCTTCGACCGTTTGAGACTCTGTTACACTCTCAAGAGCATTAATCTGACCGGTGGTATTAACAGAGGACTCTTCAATAGGGTCTGCTTCTTGTTCTGCCGGAGAAGGTTGAGCTTTTAAAACAGCCTTAAGTCCTGTTATGGTCTTATAATTTATATCTTCAGTGTCCTGGCCACTGGTAATCCGGAAAGCATCCTCCTCAGCATTCTTTACATCGTCTAGCCTCTTTGGAATGTGCGACTGTAAAACAAAACAAAATAAAACATTCAACAATTTATTACTAATCAAAATTTATCAGGGTCAACTCCATTGTGTCTAATTCTCCACTTGCATACACACATGCACAGAGACACACAGACCAGACTCAAGAACCAATTGTGGACTATCAGTCCCCACGGAAACCAAAGGGAAACTAGATCTCCCATTTCATGGATTATGTGTATAGTGTAAAATAAAGTGAGGCAAATGTCAAGCATTTAAAATATCTTAAAAGCTAAACAAGAGGCCCAGATTTTCAAGCCTGTCACTTGATCTGGTAACTTGGGGAATTGATAAATCATAGGAGGGAAAATATCATACGAGATTGATCAAATGTATCAAAACTTCAATGGGCAAAGATTGGGGGAAATGGTGTCACAACAAGCCTCCAAGCCAAGCTGAGGGCTCTTAAAGATGGGTTGAGTACAGCAATAAATATGGGAATTACATGGTTAGAGATTGAACTTGACTCTGACAGTTATTGATCTAATTAAATCAAACAAGACCACTACTGCCTTTTTAAGACCTGTTGTGGATGAGCGCACGTGGCCTAATAGAGAGGCTTGAGCAGCAGAAGCTGCATAATATCTACAGAGAAGCCAAAGGTTGCACAGATATTCTTGCTATAGCTGGCTGTATCCAGCAACTTGACTTTGTGTCTTATGTTACCCCTCCAAGTCATGTACTGGACGCTTTATTTAAAGTTTGATGTATCTGAGACCATGTGTAATCAGTGCATTTTGTTCCTTTCTAACACACCCCCCCCCCCCAAAAAAAAAATGGTAACTAGCATGCTTAATGTTTTAGGAGACCTGCTTGAAATTTACAACGTACAGGAGAAAGGTAATCAAAAGAAAATCCAATAACATGATTCACTGGCACACAGGTTACCTGCTTAAACTCAGAGTCGGCCCTTTTATCCTCCACAGATCTGCCTCCTCTAGCCAAAATTTTTTGTTCCAACTGAAATAAGTTGAAAGCAGTCAAAATAAAAGCATTCTCAAGTTCTTTAGAAATTTTGACAGGACAAGGAAGCTAACCTCTTCCAGATAACTGTCCACAGCTTCATCAGCAATAGTAGGATCAACTATAAAATCAAAAAGTTCTCGAATCGTCATAACAGCTACACCATGTTTTTCAAAGAAATCCTGCAAAGCCACTTTTGCTTAATTAATTCATTCCACAGATTATAAACACTTGTCATATGATAATTTATGTTTGGAAAAAACTTACAGAAACATGATCACAATCTTCAATTAGGAATTCAATGGCACGGGGGTGGTCAAGATCAACTGATTGAGAAACATCAATGATATACAAGTGACCCTGCAAATCAGGAGGAAAAATAAATCAAATCAATGACAAATTGAATCGATTCAATATTGGATAAGAAAAGGGGAAAAACCACATACACAAACTTTTCTTTTACAAGTAAAACACATACTCACAAACAACTGATGCTCACCTCAAAATAGAGTATGTTATATTCGCTGAGGTCCCCATGAACCAGTTTGCACTTCTGATATAATGTTCGCATTGCAATAATCACCTGAAAAAATAAATGGGAAGAAGATATTTATATCAGTTAAACAAGACAGTATTACACAACCCTTTTAACTTGCCAAAAGAAAGTTATAAAAGTAGCATTTGCAGTTTGTGTAAAAAAATAACAAATTTGTTCAAAAATAAAATTATGACTCCATAAAGCTAAGCATGTCTAAAGATAGATGAGTTTAAATAACTAAAACATCTCTAAAGGAACTCTTCATCTAGGCTACTCCAACCTGATCAATCCAAGTGATAAACCTCAACTACACAATTAAGCATCCTACTATCGCTCTAGATGACATGTTCCACACTTCCACTTGAGATAACCAATTACCTATAGGTCCACAGAAGAAACCACTAACCCTAAGTGTTACCCCCAACATTCTAGAAAGCAGGTTTCACTTCACATAATTAAGAACTCTTAAAGAATGACTTAAAGATATGGACACACCTCCACATAACCTTCACGTAACTTGTCAAGAGATAAAGCAGCATCCTTAAGACGAGGTGCAGCCCAACCTGCTTTTCCTGTACAAGCACAACCACCAAGAAACATCAACCAGAAATATAACTGAATGTTTAGAAGCTGAAACTTAAATCATTCAAAAGGGACTAAGAATGAAATTAAGCAGTATCAAGGATAACCATAGGGACTCCACTGACTACTAACATGTAAGGTCAACTTACAGGGGGACATAAACCCAATTAAATCAGTCTTTACACAAAACTCTGACTAAAAAGTCACATCCATCTGACTAAATGTTTCTTATAACTCACACGTACACACAATACCTATGAATTCCATGACCAGAACATGAAGTCTCAAAAGAATTGGAGTTGGGCATCTAATTCCTGCTGCCTTTAGCCTGCAGTTCAGAATGACCATATTAAATATGATATAATAGCACTATTTCTCAAACAACTTCTAAATATGGTCATGACATTTTTTTTGTATTGGTAAATTACACATGAATTCAGTGGGTCTTGAACCACAACCTCGCCCTCCTTGAAGGACTTAAAAAAGGAGGTGGCAATTGAGCTAGAGTTCATTGGCCTAAATGATGGTCATTTCCTTCCCATAAACATTAGTATCCTAACAACAGTTAAGTATCAAGAACAATGTGTTGGACTTACCTCATAAGGTTCCTCATCTCTTTCTCGGCCCATGTTTTTACCATTTTCCTGGGATTACGCCTGCAGTATCCATGTCTGAAACGGTAGTCACCTTGTACATAACGATCTCTGTCCCTATAATTGTTTAGAACAAGAAGTTAAATTCATGTCAAGAAAAAAGAAATGAGAATACATCTCTGAACGATGGAGTTCAGCCACAAGATAAACTCATTAACAAGCTAAAAGGTTCATCTCAACATACTTAAACACCAGAATAGAAGTTTTGTATACTTTGATTGCCAACTCCTGACTATCAGCTTTGATTGCATGATAAACATTTGCCTGTTGGGAAAGGGGAAAGAAAATTGAATGATTCAGCTTTTTAAGAATTGAAAACTGGAACATGCAGTAGGTATCATCAGTACAGAAATTAAAGTTCATACATACTTCTTTTCCAGTTGAAATGCAGCCATTAATATCATGAAATACACCTCTATTCAGCATCTTGAACAAGACCATGCGAGTTCTAGGATCAATGGCCTGGAGGAAAAGTATGTTAGTCACATACTCCATGTGAAGAAGTCTTTGATGCAGCTCAAAGCAAAATATTGAAAAATAAACTTATAATGAGTAATAAGTAAAACTAGGACTGCACAACAAAACAATTATCCTCAAAACAAAAATGCAGATAGGTCCACAACACAACTAAGTTGAGATAACAACTAATTCCTTCAAAAGTGGAAAAAAAAGGTTAAACATGTCACTTCAATGCTGAAGTACAAGCAAGAGTGATTTTCTGTTAACGAAAGTCAAATAAGCAAATAGTCCCTCAAAAGTTGTATAGAACTCCTTCACAATTACCATCAATAGAAATCCAAAGCAAGGAGACACCAGAAGATAAAAATAAAACAACCTAGTAGAAATGATTTTAGCTTCAAAAACACAAGGAACAAAGAACACAAAGAAACTAAAATAAAGACACTTTTTGATAATTCAAAGTTGTCAATACAATTTTAGTACAGTTCACCTGCTCAACAGTCGCACGATCTGATTTCTCAGTAGTTCTAGTTTTACCAATAGCCATCTCCCGAACACTTCCACGGATTGCAGTTGTCACAGAGTTTGACATGCCAACACATCTTCCCTCCCACTCCTGCACCATCAATTGACTTGGTTAAAAATCAAAATACTCATAAATATAACCAATCAAACCCAGCCCACATATACATGCAAAAGCAGAGAAATTATAGCAAAAGTACCGACATTTCTTATCGTGGTTACTCATATTAACTACAACAGTAAAGCAACAGCTATGCAATATGCAGAAAATTGGTTCACACCAAAATGATATTAAACCCACCTTCACAGTAAAAGCAACAACATTGTTTACCATGGTGACTTGTATCAATTATGCAAGTAAGAAAACAACCATGCAATAGGCAGAAGAAATTTTGACAACGAAACAGTTTCAAACAACACCTCCATAGTCTGTCTTAGCAACTTTTTTTTTCAAAAGCAACAAAAAAACGTACATATAATCCCTTAAAATTTTCAATAAGTCCAAACAATAGGTAAAAAAGGATAGTCGGAAATCTCGTGTGGAAAAATGCCGCTCATGGCACTGAGGGTACAGTGCTGCACTGGCATAGAGATTCTCATCATTCTCTTCAACAAGTCAACAAAAAACCAATGGGGTTGAGTTTATGCAAGCTGAAACAAATCCCATGAAATTAAACCAAATAGCCCCAAAAATGTGTAAATACAAACACAATGTGGAAATTAACCAAAAAAAAACCAAAAATTCACAAAAACTCAAAAAATAGTAATAATAATAATAGTAACACTATGCATACCTTCTCAAAATAATGAGTCTAATACAGAAAAAACTTGAAATATAATCACAATCTCTATGATCCAAATGAGCAAATTTCTTTGACATATAAGCAACCCACACATGCTTTAAAGAAATCATAAAATTTAAGGTTGATTACAAGTTCCTCCCCTTAAGTCTTAAACAATAGCGCAGTTACAATGTTCCCTAAACTTCAAAAACCGAGGCACGTCACCTTTAACTATTAGTAGTAAGCACCCTCCCATCAACTATTAGAATACCTATTAAATTTAAAGAATCATTCAATTTTAACTGAATTCACAAAAACTATCAAAACTAACACCATGCATATCATCTCAAATTACTAATTCTATATCTAAAACCCTAAAAATGTTAAATTTAACATGAGAAACTCACACATTCTAAAATTCAATACATAAATCATAAAAATTCACCATCTTTTCCTGAAATTCATTCACAATAGCTCAAAATTTGATACCTCCAAAGGCGAAGCTCGAATATGATGGGCGAACTTCTGGTTTCGATTCGAGAGAGGCTGAAGCGTCGACGTATTGATGCGAGAGTGAACGCCACCATGCGCATTGGGACGCCGAGGATTGAGCATTGTAATCGTCCCTTCAATGCGTTCTCCATCGTCCTTTGAGTCCAACCAGTCCAATGCTTCTTCAACCTCCGAGTCCGATGACCACGTCAGCTCTTCTTCTTCCTCTTCCTCTTCTTCTTCCTCTTCTTTTTCTTCATTCAGAACCACTGGTTTCTCTTCCACAACAGACATTATCAAATTTTCTTTTTCTTTTTCCTGTTCGTTCCTAGGGAAAATAAAAATGGATTAATTTTTTTCTCGAATGTTTGAAAAAAAATCGAAAAATTCGGAAGCTTTTATTACAGGTTTACGGTTTTGCAGAAACCCTAGCGGCGCGTATTGACTGAAATTTTTTTTATTTTACCGTTGGGGTTGTTGGGGTTTTGGTGCTGAAAAACGATGTCGCTTTTGGTGTTTCTGTTGGGAGTACAAAATGGATTTGGGCTTTTAGACTTTATTGTTTTCTTGGATCGTTTTCATATGGTGATGAGATAAGGTAGAGCCCATTATTGAGCCCAATATCTATATACCACTTCTTTCTTGATTTTTTTTTTTTTTTTTAATAATTCGATGTCTTGAATGTTATTTTGAGAGGCCAAATACTATAATTTTGTTTACTTAACATTTGTTACAGTTTCAACTTCGTTCATATACTTTTAATTCTACCTTCTTCAAAAAAAAAAAAAAAAAAAAAAAACCTCCGTTCATATACTTTTAATTTAATCAACTTCACCCCTTAACTTTCATAATCAAGATCACTATTAATTATGTCAACTTTGCGCGAGTTTGGATAGCAACCAGTGTGCGTTTCCAGCATTTGCATTTTTGGCTGGGTCCCACAATACTGTTCATGACCCAGCCAAAAACACAAAAACGCACATGCTAATGCATTTTTGGGTTTCACGGTACTATTCACACCTTTAAAATTTATTTTTGCTACAGTATTTTCAGCAATAAGTTTTCAATTTTCAGTAAATAAACGGTATCCAAACACACCCTTTGTCCTTTAGTTTTTTGAAGCACGTCAATTTTTTCCTTAGAAGTTCACTTGATTAATTTTGAATGATCTATGTGAATTAAAAGTGCCGTATTTTTTTAATACATAAGCAACTCATGCTTTCTTTAAAAAAAAAAAAATACAAATTCAAAAATTAAAGGTTGACGTACATTTCTCCCCATAACTATAGTGCAATTATAATGCCAACGAAACTTTAAAACTAAACAATGTACCCCTTAATTGTTAGCAATGAGCATAGCACTCCACCTCCTACCAACAAAATTTCTGTCAAATTTTATGGAAAAATCTTTTTTTTTTTCTTTCAAAAAAATGTGTCATAGCAATTTGAATTTTCTATTAAATTTTTTGTGTAGGGTGAAAGTGCTTATTTCCAATATTTCAATGTTTGTTTGGATTGGTTTTTGCTTATGTGCTTAAACCTTGAAATAGGCAAGAGTACAGTTTTTTTCCTATTGAAAGTTACCATTCCCTTTCTAACTTGAGTTTCACAATGCCTCCAATCAACTTTGTTGGTTGGTAATTAATAAATCTCGAAAATTGTCCTCTCCTTGTAAGATTTCGACTGTTGGATCTCTAGACATCCAACCACCCCGCTCACTCAATTAGTCATAGTCATTGATGTAGTTCATTTTACTAAAATCCATCCACCTATTGGAGTAAACAATGCAAATATCTCCATTTTTTTTTTCTTATAATCAAATATCTCGACCAAAATGGCAAAATACCCCTTTCGCCTAAAACAAATAACAAAATGCCCTTGTTCTGAAATTATTTAGGAATATGTCCTTATTTTAAACTCGATTTTCTAAAAATCGAGTTTCAATGAAAAACTCGATTCACCTAAAATCGAGTTATATGCAAAAAACTTGCAAAACTTACATGGAACTTGAGTTCCTTGTAAGTTTTTGCAAGTAACTCGATTTTGGGCAAATCGAGTTTTAAAACAATGGCATATCTCTAAATAGTTTCAAAATAAGGGCATTTAACTATAACTTTTGGGTGAAATGGATATTTTGCCATTTTGGCCCAAATATCTGTTGGATATATTTCAACGATTTACTTTTGTGATAAAGCAAAAGAAACAATACACAGATCTAAGAACAAGTAATAACACAAATAGATGTGATAGGCAAAAGCAATAAACAAATACTGAATATATTTAAGAAGAAATCTGCAAATAATTAAAAACTCACAGACCAAATACGTGAAGGATGAATGATTCAGATCAAGTCTTGTGTTTGACACAATCTCCTTAAAGCAGATTTCTTCCCTCACACAATCACTGTGATACTTTGAGACTCACGGACATCTGTCTCCTAGGATAAAATGATCTACAACACAAAAAAAAAGCACACAAGGTCGTGCTCTACGAACTACTCAATGTCACTTTCTCTCTCTTTGACACAACATGAAATGCACAAAATATTCTCACTGGGAGAGTTTTTTCAGAGAAAAAGTTTTTATGAATAAGGGACTATGAAAAAATTATATATTATTGAACAGGCACTCTATTTCAGTAATAACTACTGTGCACAGACTAACTGACTCAAAAAATTAAAATAATAAAATATTATTATTTGGACAAGTATGCTTAGTCCATATATGCCAAAAGTCCAACCTAATATCCAACTCATGAGCATATAAACTCATATATTATCTCTTTCATTTCCTATGTGGGACTCAGGATTTTACTACTTTTGATTACATCTTCAAGTGAACATAAAAAATATCAATTTCTTATTCACTCCATACTATTTTTCCAACAATATCTCTGTATGAGGAGAATAGGAACTTTAATTTCCCTGGCTTAAGAGTGGGCTCAACCAAATGGGTTTTTAGTGCTTTCATATTCACGGTTCATTCAACAATTGGTACAAGAAAGAATCAAAGAAATGGCTAAAGAGCAAGTTGATCTAACTTTTTTTTGCCTCACACTTTTTTCTTTTCTAATTCCACATAACAACACATGCATTTATCATTATCTTCTTGCTGTCTGTCCTTTTCTCTCATCAACTTTCCTCTCTCAAATCCAACGTGAGTTTTCTTAGTTTATCCATGTACCCACATTGTTCATAGAATTCCCATCCAACAAGTAAAAACTAATCCGTGATTGGAAAAAATTGGCCACCAAGAACTATTAATGAGCATGTGAGAACTCTTTTTAAAAAGCAGCATTAGTTGGAGTCGTGAAGCAAATCCTAGATTAGAAGTCTACTCAAAAATCCGTGACTAGTAACTAACCATATTAACTTATATGTACAACTTTGGGTCCTCTACTTGGACCATTTTCACTTGCGTGCACATAATGCATTAGTTTTCCTCTTTTAAGCAAAGACAATTTTCTTAGCCTGCAAGTACATCTTTGGTGCCTCTATCTATCCTTCTATTATCTGTTTTTTAGTTTTTTTCGAAGAAACAAATGGTTAGGGGAGCGATCACTATGCTTTCCCTATCTAAATGTTACTATAGTAGCACCATAACTACTTCCCAACTAGACCTCCGCTCTATATGCAATACATAAATACAAAAGGCACCAACGAGTTGCCAGTGCATAAAGAGAAACTCGAACCCCCGAGTTGCCAATTGGTAATTATCTTATGCACATAACAAGTGGATCATAGGTGCAAAGGTGCAATAGTGCCTGTTATCCTCTTTCTGCGCATAGTGCATCCTTTCACGCTTTCATTGTCTTGGGTAGCTTTCGGAGAAGAGTCCTCCACATCTTTTATTGGTCGGTCTAGTGGTGTGCACTATGAGCTAAAAAAATTAGGTGTAGAAACTAGAAAGCATCCATTTATTTGATTCTCTTAGCAAAAGAGAAAATCAATGGTCCATTCATTTGATTTACTCTTTATGCACTGTGACGTTTTATTTAAAAGGAAAATGAATCTAACATCTTGTCAATTTCGAAAGCACATCATGTCAATTTCGAAAGCACTTTTTCCCTCAACTTGTAAGGTGGGAAGGGACACTTATGTTATGTCTGGATTTTTTTTTTTTTTTCAAAGAAATATTAAAAAAAGAAAAGAAAAGAATGAGATATAATAAAACGAGTAATCATGAGGAGACTGAATAGAATGAAAAATAAGATACCTTATTTGTTGTTTACGAAAGAAAAGAAATATATATTTTCAGCATTATTTGATTATTGAAATAGGTCCCATTTGTAACATCATCTCTAGTATATGTTACAAGCTACAGTTTTTTTTGTTTGTGAATATTTCACATGTTAAGAGCACCCACAGTAGATATGGGATATGTGCCAAATGTTAAATATTTGGCACATATCCCACACCAAACACAAAAAATAGCTCTTAGTAGATGTTACATATGTTACAAGCTACAGTTGTTTTTGTTTGTGCATATTTCACATGTTAAGAGTACCCACAGTAGATGTGGGATATGTGCCAAATGCTAAATATTTGGCACATATCCCATACCAAACACAAAAAATAGCTCCTAGTAGATGTTGCATATATTTGGCACATATAACATTTTGTGTCTGTACCGTTACAAATTTGCAACGGTACGGACAAATGTGGTAAACCAAAATAATATATTTTAATGTGTAGTAAATATTATTTTAATATATTTTAATATGTAGTAAATATTATTTTAATGTATAGAATTGAATTATAAAATATCTGATAAATGAGATGTTGTAAAATAATGTGATAAAATAATAAAGTAGGCATTTGATGTAGCAAAATAGCATAATTTTTACACCAGCTGCTACGGATGCTCTAAAAGGGAATATAACCAACCAGCTTACATCTTGTTTGGTAAAAATAGCCAAATACCACGTTTTGATAAAATTTGTGGCAAACTAGCATTGTTTCAAAAATATTTAGCAATTTTTCACTTTTTTAGTACTCGAGTTTCACAAAATCGAGTTCTAAATAGTACTCAAGTTCAGTAAACTCGAGTTCGTAGGTGAGTTGCCAGCGTGGCACTGTTGACCTAAAATTTGTATAATTAAAAAAGTAATATGGTACTCGACATTACGGAAATCGAGTACTTCTTTATAGTACTTGAGCTTAACAAAGTCGAGTACCTTTTTTTTTTTTTTTTTTTTTTTTTTTTTTTTCTACTTTTTGTTTCATACAAAACTTTTACTTATTTCATCATTAACTGCTTGTGATCGTTGTGTCTACCAAACTAAATACAGTGTTTGGACTTGAAAAAGTTCATGTGCAAGTAACTGGAGTTGCAATTAGCTAAGCACAGTGTAGTTTGGCAGTAACTATTCACTAAAGGTGCCCATGAGATGATAGGAAGTCAATAAGATGCAAAATGGCCCTTACCCTGAATAACACCTAAACAAAGCATTGGATGACAGAGGTCTCATTGAGTATACTATTGTAAAAGTGCTGCACAAAAAAATGATAAGAGTTGGTAATTTTATCTAATGTTCATAATCAGAAATCATCAAAGACACGTATGGATAGGATCTTTCAGTTCATCACTGTTAGAAGCCATGACATGAAAAATTGTTTGTTGTATACATATGTGTCGGCAAAATTTAATATAGTTTTTTTTAATACGTCATCCATGTGGCTGGCCCGGCCCCACCTTAGTTTGGTGGACAGAACGATCACAAGTAGTTGAAGATGAAATAAGTAAAAGTTTTGTATGAAACAAAAAGTAAAAAAAAAAAAAAAAAAAAACAAGGCACTCAACTTTGAAAAGCTCAAGTACTATAAAGAAGTACTCAATTTCTATAATATTGAGTACCACATTACTTCTTTAATTACTCAAATTTCAGGTCAGCAGTGTGACGTTGGTGACTCACCAAGGAAATCAAGTTCACTGAACTCGAGTAATATTTAAAACTTGATTTTGTGAAATTATAGTACTAAAAAAGTGGTAGACTGCTAAATATTTCTGAAACAGTGCCAATTTGCCACAAATTTTGCCAAAATGTGGTATTTGGCTATTTTCACCCATCTTGTTTAGTATACTAAGTCTATTAATAATTATGTAATTTAGATAGAGGAAAATTTGGATTTTTTAGGTCTACTTTGGCTCAAGATGTATTGAACTAATGTTCTTCTTCTTAATAAAGTTTCAGTCTTTTCACAAAAAAAAAAGGTATATGTTCTTTTGAGTTTTGAAGGAAAATCTTAGAAGATAATGAAATGAAATGGACACTCTCTAATAGTTATTCTATTCCTAACTTTTTCTTTTTTTATTTATTTATATATAATCAGTTATTCTATTCCTAACTACTAAAACTCGCATATAAGAGCATAGATAGATTATGCTTTCAGGATCTTTCCTATTATGATTTCCCCTCTTCCAAATGGAGTGTTAAACCATATTCTATCTTTGAAAAGATTGGACAACATCACTAACTCTTGAGAGATGCAGCCCACGTAAGGGAAGAATGTCATAACACAAAGGCTATTTGCCACTTTGTAAGGCAGTCCATAGACTCCATACACCTTTCCCTTTTCCCTTTTAAGTAATGAAAACTTTTTTTTCACAACAATATGGTGGCAATGTTTAATATGAACAACGAACATAACACCCTTTTTTTTTTTTTGGGTGGATTAGTGCTTGGTATAAATAGGTTCATGCCAATAAATGGACCAATTCAGTATTGTTTAACCTGCAATTAATTAAAAATGATCTGATTCATTTATGTAAATATTTTTTTAAAAACATAAATTTGAATTCTAAACATAAATTTGAGTAATTAAAAGAATTTCTAATTGTTATTGTAAGGACCAGATTTGAGTACCTAGCCCAATAGATGGATGGATTTAGGCCCAAAAAGCCCAAAATAATAAATTTGTAGAGGGTGGGTTGGAAAACTGGGCTTTAATGAACCAGACAACAAATAAAGTAGGTTTGACAACAAGAAAATAAAGATAGATGAGTTTAAACTAAAGAAAATCGTTCTCGGTTTAGTCCGAGGAGATCGGTTCTTATATTTTTATACTCCAATGTGGTTATAAGTGCAACTTTTGATTGTTACAGTGTTTTTCTCTTAATTTTCCGACCCCCATTACATTAGGAGTCTCTTACATTATATATCTCCCTCTCAATGATCTTGGCCCTCCACTTGTCGATCGTCCAAGCCACTACTTGAGTGCTTGTCCCATCGGACACCCTCACAAGCCCTCTATGAGTTGGGGCGACTAAGGTTGTAATGTTCAGGGGTCTTCTCCACATAAATGCAGTTAGAGAGTAAGCTGCAGAGCATTCAATGCAGTGGTAGCAGCTTTTTCCTAGATATTTCCCAGCTCTCATACTATCCCATACGTTCACAGTTCATATTCCTATCAATAGAACTTCCTGGAAAGTCACTCTGGATAATAGAACTCCCCTTCTGGCCCCTTCTTTGTTTAGCCGAGGAGATACTCCTCCTCAGCCTTCCACTCCCAGCTTTTACAACTATAGCTTGCTCGTGAAGTTTTTAGTCTTACTCCTCCCTCACTGTTGATTTATTCTCAGACCATTATGCCTCCTCGGACAAGGCCTAAAGCCCAATATATATTTGGACCCTTGTCCCCATAATAGCCCCTCAAAACTCTGGTTTTCGCTTCTTATCCGAGGAGAAAAGTGGGGTTTTGATATTTAGAAAATAAATCCCACATGTTCCTTTGATTTCTACACGTGAGAGTGCCGTTTTGCGTGTCCCATAACTACTCCTAACGCTTCAGAGCCCATAATGTCTCATTAAATGCTCCAGGTGACACATTGTTCCCTGTATCCTACAGTGAGATGTAGATCCTACAACTGGCATTTCTCCTTAAAATTTGAGCGGGAAAACTCCCACTCAAATCCACCTTCTATATAAGGCACCCGAGGGAATCACTTTTTCCTCATTTTACAAAATCTTCAAACTCTCAAGAATTCTCAAATTTCAAGCTTTCAAGAACTTCCCACTCTCCCAACTTTCAAGAAGTTCCTGCGGTGTCACTTGTTCTTTTTCCCATAAGTTTTCATTTTTTTAGGTTCTTTTCTCCTTGGCCAGTCTCCTCAACCCTCTATTTTTCGTTTCTTTTCCTTAAAGACTTTTTTCTTTCCCTTTTAGCCTGCCTAGATGGGTAGATTTAAGCACCTTGTAAGACACTCCCGCTAGTATGGAGGATTTCAGGACTAAGTACCACATTCCACAAGAGGTAGCCCTGCAATATTGTGCTCCAAACCAGATAGTCACAGATAGGGAGGAAGAGGAGGTTGTTATTCCTATGATCGCTTTCATAGAAGGAAGAATGACACTTCCCATGGGTAGGGTGACCCGAGACTACCCAATCAACCAAGGGTTATGTCTACACCGATGTGCTTCTAACCTATTTAGGGTCTTAGGTAGCATAGATGCTCTTAATGAGCATATGGGCTTGGAACTCACATAGCACGACGTCGTTCACATGTACGAATGTCATTCACTTGCTGACACGAGATATTACCTCAAGTCCCGGTCCACTGTTATTAGGCTCGTATCTTGTCTTCCCAAGTCCAATAAGGGCATGAAGGATAACTACTTAATCGAATTTGGGGCATGGCACAATGATCTTCACTACCTAACTCGGGAGGGAGAGCCAAGTAGGGACCCTAGGTTTAGGTCCCTTTTACTCTGAAGCATGGGCAACAGACTTGCGGCTTCACTAATCCTTCATTCTTTTGCATTCCGTTCACTTCTGATGGTGATTTCATTATACTGACCATAGTTTTGGTCCTCAGATGTTTTTGTAGACAAAAGGCACGTTGCTCCTAGACTTTGCTTGGTTAACGTCGTGGTTCTCAACAAGGTGTTGAGGTTCGAGATATTCGTGAGTAAAGACAGGCAACTGTGAGCCGTCCACTTGATACTTGACTTCGAGCCTTTATCCAATCTGTTCCAAGACGTGGGCCAAGCAACAAGAGTCAGTGATCCCAGACTAGCCCGAATAAACGTTTCGATGCCCGGCTTCTTAGCCCGAAAAGACTTGCTGCCCGTTGAGCTACCTTTCCATCGCTCTCCTCACGAGGTAGCAATCCCGAGGGAAGAAACAGCCTCCTCACGCTTGTCCTTGGAGGCTGAGATTAACCAATTTCGCCTCGAAGAAGAAGGAGAGAGGCAAGAAAGGCCTATGGAGCTTTCGGACTCTGAAGGTGAACTCGACAGATCCTTCGCGTCTCACTCTCCCAAACTTATCATTACCCGGGTGGATAGTAGCTCCGATGAGGAGGAAGACATGGCTTTAAAGCCTAGGAAATGCCTAAAAGACATCCTCACTAGGAGGAATAAGGGGTCATCGTCTAAGGAGGCCCCGAAGATTCAGCTTCCCCCCAATCTTCCCCCTCCCCCTCTTCCTTCCCCACTCGGCCTACACCCCAATCCAAACTTACAAAGGAAGAAGAGGAAAGAGAAGGACGTCGAGGAAGGGGAGATTCCTCAACCGAACGACCCGAAACAGCAAAAAGTCACCAAAGATAGAGCGCGGGAGTCCTCGATGGAGAGTAGGGAGGCTAAACACCCGGCCAATGTACTCCATCCAACTTAGAACCCCAAGTTGGAATTGGATGGGGCGGCATTGCCTTGGAACTCCTCAATCAGGGAATTCCAGAGAGGCCATGCTTATCATGTGGCCGAGACTTTGGAGCACCCCCTTTTACTGCCTAAGGACATGGAGGCCCTGAAGAAAGTAAGGTAGCTTGAGCTTTTCCTGTCCCTGAAGAGGGATCTGGCCATGGTAAGCCCCGAGGCTCACTTGTTTCCTTTCCTGCTCTTTTTGTTTTGTTTTTAACATACTCCATTATTGCTTAGTTACAGGCTATCCAGGAAGTTTTTGTGGCCAAGGAATGGGTCAATGACTCCTAGAACGAAGCCAGAGTAGAGGCTAACCTTCGCGCCAAGGCCAATAAGGCCTTGGGTGCAGCTGAACAAAAGAACAAGGAGCTCGCCAGCAAGCTGGTTGCTGAGGAAAGGGTGCGTCTGAGTGCCCAGGTGGGCTTGAAGAATGCCGAGGACCAGCGTAAGAAGCTTCATCTCACTGAGATAGAGCTAGCCACCCAAAGACAGCTGGTCATGGATTTTAAAGCCAAGTTGCAAAAAGCTAAGGATGCAGCCCAGGTGGCCAGGGAAGTTTCCGAGGCCGCGGAGGCGACATCCTACGAATGTGGGGTGCAGAAAACGAAGATAAGGTTGATGGACGAGTTGGCGGAAGTGTGCAGGGATTACTGCAAGGAGGTATGGGCTGAAGCGCTCAACTGAGTAGGGGTCTTTGCTACCTCCGAGTGGAGGAGCGCTGAGAACATATTTTATCCAAAGAACATCCAAGAGGTTCCAACGATGCTCTCTTCTCCCACTGCTCTTCCTTTCCCTCCCCCTGAAAAGCTCTCCACAATCTAAGCCCCTTCCCTTAATACTGAAGTCTCAACAGGGGCAGGCAAGACCAATGACCAAGACCAGGGGACCAAGGCAGCCAAAGGTAAGGAGGCTATCAAGAGGGGTCCTCAGCCCGAGGATAAGGGCAAGGGTAAGGAGGTCCAACCACCGACCAAGGCCAAGCACTTCGAGGATGCTCTCACGATTAGGGATGTGGTCTCCAAGACTAAAGATACTGAGTCCAAATCCAAAGCTAGTGATGCCAAATCTAAGTCAGCTGATCCTAAGGAGGACCCTTCCCAAGCAAAGCGTAGTTATAGGATCTTCTTACTTCTCTTTTTTGTACCTTTTTTTTTGTGGTAGTTCACCACTGATTATAATGTACCTTCCTTTTGATCAATGAAAATACTTCACTTTTTATTTCACCTCTGTTTATAACCTTTAATCTCTTATTGATGTAGTTATTATGTTGCCTTCTGATAAGACTTAGGGTTAATGATTGTGCTTGCTAGTTCAGATGAATTAAACACAAATAAGTAGTAAAGGAAATGATCATAAATTTGTACTGAGAACGAGACCCCTAACAGGGAAGGCTGAATCTTATGGAGATGGATAAAACAATTAGTAGAAAAAGATCTAAGGGAACAAACGTAGTCCTGGTTTTGCCCAATACTAATGTGAATAATCAAGAATATTAGTCTACTTAAAGCAGGAGGTCCGAGAGACCAAGCATAATAAAGATTCTGTTTAACATTTAGTGGAATGAATTGAAATATTAATTTATCCAAAGTATGTGGTCCGAGAGACCAGGTATGACAAAAGTTCTGTTTAATACTTAGTAAAAAGAACTGAAGTGTTAATTTATCCAAAGTATGTGGTCCGAGAGACCACGCATGATTGAGGTTCTGTTTAACACTTAGTGAAAAGAATTGAAGTATTAATTTACCCAAAGTATGTAATCCGAGAGACCAAGCATGACTAAGGTTCTATTTAATACTTAGTAAAAAGAACTCAAGTATTAATTTACCCAAAGTATGTGAACCAAGAGACCAGGCATGACTGAGGTTATGTTTAACACTTAATGGAATGAATTGAAGTATTAATTTACCAAAAATATGTGATCCAAGAAACCAGGCATAACTAAGATTCTGTTTAATACTTAGTAAGAAGAACTAAAGTGTTAATTTACTCAAAGTATGTGGTCCGAGAGACCAGGCATGACTAAAGTTCTGTTTAACACTTAGTGGAATGAATTGAAGTATTAATTTACTCAAAGTATGTGGTCCGAAAGACCAGACCTGACTAAAGTTCTGTTTAATACTTAGTAAAAAGAACTGCAGTGTTAATTTACCTAAAGTATGTGGTCCGAGAGACCAAGCATGACTAAAATTCTGTTTAATACTTAGAAAAATGAACTCGAATATCAATTTATCCAAGGTATGTGATTTGAGGAGTCAGACATGACCAATGTTCTGTTTGACACTCGGACAAGTAGAGAGATATGTAACACACAATGTAATAAACCAAAATATGGTAAAGGAAGCTTTCATTAATAGTAATACCTTCTCAGGTTGCTTAAATTCCACGCGCGTGGTACAACGTTTTCATCTAGATCCTCAAGGTAATATGCATCTATCTCAACCACTGAAGTGATACGATATGACCCTTCCCAGTTAAGCCCTAACTTTCCCAGACTGGTTCTTTGCAGTACCTAAAACCTTTCTTAACACCAAGTCCCCAGGCACCAATGGTCTTAGCTTCACGTTGGCATCATACCTTTGCTTGAACTTATGTTGATAATAGGCCAATTGGACCATGGCATTTTCTCTTCGCTCTTCAATTAGGTCTAGGCTCTTTCCTAACAACTCATCATTGTTGCTCGAAGTGAAAGAACTCGTTCTCAGTGTTGAAAATTCAGTCTCTAGGGGAATAACAGTCTCAGCTCCATAAGTCATTGAAAACGGTGTCTCTCCTATTGATCTGCGAGGTGTGGTCCAATATGTCAAAGGACGTGCGACAATTCATCCACCCATTTCCCCTTCGCTTCATTCAACCTTTTCTTGAGTCCACCCACTATGACTTTATTAACAGCATCGGCCTATCCATTCCCTTGTGGGTAAGCCGGGGTGGAATACCTATTCATAATTCCTGTGTAAGGGCTCTGTGAGACAAGGATTTACCCCCTGTGTTTCTTCCACAAATTCCTTCATGTAACTCCTCCAGAAGTAGCTCTGATGCCTCAAGGTGTATACACAACAAGTATGGCCCAGAGAAAGAGCGTTTGTATAGTTTTTGGTTCTCGGACAGCCAGAACCGAGGAGCCTTTCTCCATATCTTGTCAACTTCTGATTTCTCCTTAGGAAAAATATCTTCCTTAAGGAATAGCGCTATAGGGTCCATCCAACTAGGCCCCACTCTAATTTGATGGATGTGGACCATCTCTCTCTTCACTTCAGTAGGCTTGCACAAATCTTTAACAAGAATAACTCGAGACAGGCTTTGTGCCGAAAAGGTTGCTAGTGTGGCCAGAGAATTGGCATGGCTGTTTCCACTTCTAGGAATGTACTATAAATTGAAAGATTCAAATCCTAACTGCAAATTCCTAACCTGGCTTAAGTACTCTTGCATTCTCACGTCCTTGGCCTCCAACTCTCCCTGAACTTGGCCCACAACAAGCCTTGAATCTATGAATATCTCCACTACTTTTCCACCAATTTTTCAAACCATAGTTATTTCTACCAACAAGGCTTCATACTCAGCTCCGTTGTTTGTGGACGAGAAGTCTAATCTCAAGGATTTTTCAATTATGATCTTCTTCGAGAGATATCAACACTAGCCTCACTCCAGATCCTATGTGATTTGCTACACCATCAACGTACACCCTCTAGGACAAAATCTCTTGCACGGAGACTAACCCTACCAGTTTTCCATCCATGTCCTGCTTCTCCACTCTCTCTTCTACTAGGGATTCAGCAAACTCGACCACCAAATCAGTAAGGACCTAACCCTTAATAGAGGTGCAAGGCATGTACTTGATATCAAAAGCCCCGAGGATCGTACCCCACTTGACAATCCTCCTCGTATAATCAGCACTTTGGAGTAGAGATCTGAGACGGAGTTGGGTTAGGACAACAACTATGTGTGATTGGAAATAATGGGGGAGTTTACATGTAGCATGCACCACTGCCAAAATAGCCTTCTCCAGTGGTAGGTAACGGACCTCGGTCGCATATAATGACTTGCTCACATAGTATACTAGCCTTTGCACACCACTATCAACTCGTACCAGCACCGAGGCCACTGCAATGTAAGCAAACAAAATCTCGTCCACCTCAGGTCTAGACATGATTGGTGGCAGAGAAAGGTACTCCTTCAACTGCTGGAAAGCCAGGACACACTCCTCAGTCCATTCAAATCCCTTCCATTTATTCAACAACTGAAAGAAATGTCTACACCTATCTATTGATCGAGAGATGAATCGGCTTAAGGCAGCAGTCATTCCTATCAGCTTCTGGACTTCTTTGGGATTCCGAGGTGGTTATAGACTGTTAATTGCCTTAATCTGTTTAGGATTAACTTCAATTCTACGGTGAGTTACCATATAGCCCAAGAACTTTCCTGAACTAACACCAAAAGAACACTTAGAAGCATTAAAGGGCAGCTTGTGCCTTCTCAAGATCTTGAAGATATTCCCGAGGTCGTTAACATGCTCGAGTTCTAACTTGCTCTTGACCACCATGTCGTCTATATAAATCTCAATATTTTTTCCTAGTTATGGCTTGAACATCCTGGTCATCATCCTTTAGTAGGTAGCCCCTGTATTCTTTAAACCAAAAAGCATCACTTTGTAGTGGTAATTTCTAGTGAGGGTGACAAAAGCTGTCTTCTCTTGATCGCTCAAAACTAGTGGTATTTGGTGGTACCCCTGGAAGGCATCCAAGAAACTCATTCGAGAATGGCCTACAGTTGTGTTCACTAGCTGATCAATCCGAGGCATGGGGAAAGGGTCTTTTGAACAGGCCTTATTCAGGTCCGTGAAATCCATGCATACTTGCCATTTTTCACTTTTCTTTTTCACCACTATGATATTGGCCAACCACTCAGGGTAAAAAACCTCCTTAATAGCCCTAGCTTGCTTGAGCTTTATCACCCCGTCTTTGGCGGCATCAGAATGGTCCTTAGATAAGAGTCGAGGTGGTTGCTTTTTAGGGGTGACAGATGGATTGACATTCAAATGATGGCAGATGAAGCTCGGGTCCACCCTCGGAGCTTCGTAAGCACTCCACGCGAACACATCAATGTTCCTACTAAGAAATTCTATTAGCTCTTCCTTCTCCTGAGGAGGCAGTTGAGCTATAACCTAAAAAAACTTCTCTGGATCATCACCTACAACAATTTTCTCCAAATCCTCACATTTCACCTCAGGCTGATGCAAAATTGCGGCCACCAGGCACTGCCTAGTCATGGATTGACTCTTAACAAACTCTTCGATCTAGTCCCCAGACAAATATTTCACCTTTAAATGCAAAGTCGATGAGACGACCCCCAGGGCACGAAACCAGGGTCTTGCCACGATGGTCATATAGGGAGAATAGGCATCCACTACAATGAAGTTCACCTCCACTACCTTTGAACCTACTTATACGAGTAGTCTAATCTGACCCTTTGAAATGACAACTTTTCCATCAAAGCTTACCAAAGGTGAATCATATACTGTCAAATCCTCGAACTTCAGGTTCAGCCTTTTTTATAAATCAGGGTACATAATCTTTACACCCCTGCCCTAGTCTATCATCACTCTCTTCACATCATACCCTTCTTTCTTGAGCGTGACCACTAAAGCATCATCATGTGGCTGTATGGTTCCTACCTTATCCTCATTCGAAAAGCTGAACACCAGTTGAACCTCCACTCTAGCCCTCTTTAGCGCATGATTAAAGTCCTCGGCAAGTGGCTGAGCTACATACATCACCCTGGACAGTTGCGAACCAGTTCTCCAGGAGTAGCAAAGATGACGTTAATTGTACCCAAAGGGGGCCTTGAAGAAGCGTTTCCCTAAGCCCTCGACCCTGTTTGGTCTCCTTGCCCACTTGGCCGATGCAAATATTGTTGCAACCTTCCATCCCTGACCAATTGCTCCAGATGGTTCCACAAAGTTCTATAGTCCTCGGTGGTGTATCCTTGTTCCTGGTGGTATTGGCAATGAAAACTTTGGTTGCGCCTTTGGGGGTCTCCTCCCATCTTGTTTGGCCATTTGAAGTATGGCTAAGCCCTCGACCCTATTTGGTCTCCTTGCCCACTTAGCCGATGCAAATATTGTTGCAACCTTCCATCCCTGACCAATTGCTCTAGATGGTTCCATAAAGTTCTATAGTCCTCAGTGGTGTGTCATTGTTCCTGGTGGTATTGGCAATGAAGACTTTGGTTGCGCCTCTGGAGGTCTCCTCCCATCTTGTTTGACCATTTGAAGTATGGCTTATTCTTGATTTTTTCCAAGACTTGAAGCACTGGCTTTCGGAACACTGTGTTAAACACTTGAGGAGCCATAGACCTAGATTGCCCAGCAAACGGGGTCTGTTATTGTTATAGCAGTCTGACCTGAAATCTCTCCTCTCCTAGGGGATAACCTTTCTCTTCCCCTTGCCTTGCTATTGGTCCTTCTCGACCCGTTTATACTTATCTATCCTATCCATGAGTTGGCGTACACTAGTAGCAGGTTTCCCAGTCAAAGACTTCCTCAAGCCACACTCGACAGGTAAGCCGACCTTAAAAGTCCTGATGGCCACGTCGTTATAGTCACCATCTATCTCATTGAACATCTCCCAGTATCTGTCCAAATACCTTTTCAAGGTCTCCCCTTCTTTCATAGACAGAGACAATAAGGAATCTAAGGGCCGAGGAAGGCCTGCTACATGTAATAAAGTGAGATCCAAATGCTCGAGTAAGTTCCTTAAAGGAACCAATGGAGCCTGCTCCTAAGCCATCAAACCACCTTATGGCCACGGGCCCTAAAATGGAGCAGAACTCCTTGCACATCAAGGCCTTATTTTTGGAGTGCACAGCCATTTTCTGGTTAAAGTGGCTCACATGCTCCACCGGGTCTATTCGACCATTGTATATGGTGAACGTGGACTAAGTGAATCGCCGAGGAAGTCTCCCTCCCTCGATTCTGCATGTGAATGGTGATTTGGAGATTTTGGTTGAGTGCTCTACTCATCGCGTCATTTCCCAAACCTTTGGAAGACGAATTTTTGTTTCTGCGCTTATGATGGACGTCCTCATCATACGAGAAAGACTCACTAGGAGGAGAACCTGATCTGTGTCTGTAACTACGATCCTCTTCATCGTCAATAGAAGAGTTAGAAATGGACGGAGTTCTCTTTCGCCGTTTGTGGCGCAATTTTCTCTTCAAATGATCAATTTCTAGTTGCAAGGCCCTAGTATCCTCCTCGTGAGAAAGGTGGCTCCCATTTCGGGATTGGCTCCTGCTAATGTGAGTGGTATGCACATTAACCTCTCGATCTCTTCTTCGCTCAAGGTTGACGAAATGGTCTTCACGCTGGGACCCCATAGATTATACCTGGTTCGGACCTAAACCTGCCATAGTTGGACGTTAGACTCACTACAACCCAAGTTCTTTCCATAGACAGCACCAATTGTAAGGACCAAATTTGAGTACCTAGCTCAATAGATGGATGGACTTAGGCCAAAAAAGCCCAAAACAATGAATTTGTAGATGATGGGTTGGAAAACTGGGTTTTAATGAATTAAACAACAAATAAAGTAGGTTTGACGACAAGAAAATGAAGAAATACGAGTTTAAACTAAAGAAAATCGTCCTTGTTCAGTATGAGGAGATCGGTTTTTATATTTTTATACTCCAATGTGGTTACAAGTGCAGCTCTTGATTGCTACAATGTTTTTCTCTTGATTTTTCGATCCCTATTACATCAGGGGTCTCTTACATTATATATCACCCTCTCAATGATCTTGGCCCTCCACTTGTCTGCTGTCCAAGCCACTACTTGAGTACTTGTCCCATCGGACATCTACACAGATCCTCTACAAGTTGAGGCGACTAAGGCAACATTGTTCAGGAGTCTTCTCCACATAAATGCGGCCAGATAATTAGCTAAAAAGTATTCAATGCGGTGGTAGCAGCTTTTTCCTAGATATTTCTTAGCTCCCATACTGTCCCGTACGTTCACAATGCATATCCCTATCAACAAAACTTCCTGGAAAGTCACTCTAGATAATGAAACTCCCCTTCTGGCTCCTCCTTTGTTTAGCCGAGGAGATACTCCTCCTCGGTCTTCCTCTCCCAGCTTTTACAACCATAGCTTGCTCATGAAGTTTTTGGTCTTACTCCTCCCTCATTGTTGATTTATTCTCGGATTATTATGCCTTCTCGGACAAATCCCAATGCCCAATATGTATTCGGACTCGCGTCCCCCGGTTATATTGATAAATTTATCTTTAAAACTCTTAAGTCTGTAACACTTTTACACAAAACATAGGAATAAACAAAAAAAAAAAGCTTTTTTTCATTTTATTTTTCTTAGATTGTGTGTTAAACGAGTTGAAATTAATTGTGTTGTCTACCCATTCAATAAACAAGTTGTGTTAAAAGGAGAATAATTTTGACACAATTTTAAAATTGGTTATTTTAGGATTGAGATATGTATTTGAAATTTTGAACACCCTTACCTTAACACACGACAGGAACATGATTCGCTAAGACAAATTGCCTCCTCTAGTATCAAGTTGTGACCGAATCAACATCAATTTCACCTTACTACGCCACTAAAATCATCATAATTTTTAGTATACACATCAATTACAACATCATAATAAGAAACATATGTCATTATACTTATTGCTTTCTTTTTGTTTTTTCTCTCCTACTAATTGTACGTATTTTCCAAGTATAATCTAAAAGTTAACAATAAGTTCAACAATCAACCAAATAACAAATTTTTTTCCCCAAAATTTAAAAAGTAGCACAAAATATTCCGAAGCCTTTACACTTCATACAATAATAACTACCCAAAAAAAAGAAAAAAAAAACACAGAAAAATTCGAGCTTGAAAACTCATACACCAAGTTTGATATCACCGAGATCGAGCTGCGCAGCAATTTCCTCGAGCTGCTTCTTCACACTCATGTCAATCAACTTAGACCCAGAACTCCCATATCTAATGGTGAACCCAGCCACCAAACTCGGGTCGATCACAGTCTTAATCCTCACATTCTTAGCCCCAGTCAGCTTCTGAACCTGCTTAGCTATCTGGGCCAAGTGCTGCGACTCCAACTTCACCACCGAGCTCACCACAGCGAGCTGCGTGTCGGTGAGGTTGTTGTACACGACCTCGAACTCCGACACTATGTCCTTGATCAAGTCGATTCGGCCCGAGTCGACCAAGATGTTGAGGAAGTTCGCCGTGTGCGGCGAGAGGGCCGACGAGCTCGCGATCTGGTCGATCATTTCGCGCTTCTTCTCGACGTCGATTACTGGGCTGGCGAAGAAGTCGAAGACCTGTTCGTTGGCGAAGATTTTCTCGATCTTCTCCACGTCGGCGCTCGTCGCGTCGAGGGTGTTGTTCGACTTCGCCACGTCGGCTAGCGCCGAAGCGTAGCTGGCGGCTGCCGACGCGGCCATTTTTGCTGATGATGCTCCGCCGTTAGTGGTGGTGCTGGTGGTGGAAGCGACGACGGCGGCTTTGAGTTTGAGGGATGGGAAGGTGGCGGAGAAGGAGAGGTTGTGGATGAGGTTCGATCGAGATGGAATGGACGGTGGGGATTTGGTGGATTGGAGGAAGTTTGGAGTGTGTTGGAGAGAGGCCATTGTTGTTGTTTTTTTGGGAGGGTGATGGGAGAGAAATGGTGGTGTGGCCTTTTTTGGTGGCAATGGGTGGATGGGATTTGTGAAAGAGTTTTACATGATTGACGGTGGAGAGAGAGGATGGGTTTATCTTTTAATTTTTTGGAGCAACCATAGGCCTCTTATCTTGCAAAAAGATAAGAGTTGACACGTGGTTGCATTTTGTGTGAGGGAGATTTCTGATTTAGACATACAAAAAGACTAACTTTATCTGATCACTATATCCATTTATGATTTTGATTTAAACATAACTTTATCTAATTTTAGGATTCTGATGCTTTAAATATTGTAAGCTTACGGATTTTTTTTTAAATCTTAACTATTTTTTGATGATGTAATGGTCTGAATTTTGACATATCAAGTTCTACTAACAATAATCTTAATTATTTTATTTGTAATATTATTTTATTATTTTTAGAGTACTAGTAGTAGAATGCTGATATATTAAAATTTAGACTCTTAAATCATAAAAGAGTGGTTAAGATTTAAGGAAATTTATTGATAGAGTACCTTAGGAAATCTAAAAGATCTGAATTTCTAATTTTATGCTAAAAAAATTTTATATACAAATTTAAAAAAAAAAAAAAAAAAAAAAAAGAGAGAGAGAGAGAAGAGCTCATACACCCCTCGAACTTTTAATTACTGGCCAAAACACCTTCTAAATTTTTTTATTAGCTAATTTACTTTATAAACTATACACATCCGACAAATCAATAGCTCTGTCAATTACATGTGAGATTTAAAAATTAACTCAAAGCTCTTAAAGCTCAAATACTCATCTTCAACCGAAACCCCAAATCTCTAAAACCCAGTCAAGCTCTACCTCCATATTGCTGGAAACACCCCAATAGCCAAATTGGTCCTCTCCAATAAACTCACTTCTTACTCTTCCATCAAAGTCCTATCAGATTAAAGAACAAGGCAATGATGATAATGATGAAGAAGAACAAGAAGGTGAAGATTCTTGGTGGGTTTTGAAAGTTGGGTCCAAGATTAGAGTCAAGGTCAATTGAACACTTTTTGTGACCAGCGTTGTGTTGATTTCGTGGCTAATGGTGTTTGGGCAATGAAGTTCTTTATCAACGACAACAAGGACTATAAAGGGTTTGTAGCTAAGTTTCAAGACTATTTGTTTTTTTGTTTGATAACCTTCAAGACTGTTTGTTTGAGAACACGTATAGGTACGAGTAGAATGTAGAATGAGAAGAACAAGGTCGGGGTTTACGGAAAGGACTTCTTGTACGAGTTTGCTAATTTTTAAATCTCATGTGTTTCTCATATGAGTTAGCTGTTAGTTTTTTAACACCAAGGTATTGATTTGGCAGCTTTGCATAGTGTAGGGAGTAAATTGGCTAATAAAAAAATTTAGGGAGTGTTTGGGCCGGTAATTGAAAGTTCAAGAGGTGTATGATCATTTTTTCCAGAGTTAAATAAAATAAGTTGATTATTATTATTATTATTATTATTATTATTTTGAAAGTAGGTAAAAAAAATTGACAGGATCTGCAAAAAGTTAACTTTACAATGACATTTTGAGAAAAAACACTCCAACGGAACCCATAAATTGTACAGTATAGTTGACTTTTTTATCTAAAAAATTTTAGGTGGAACTTACATATATTTGAGTAGGCCTGTTTATGGATATACCGACACTGATAGAACTGGTCTGACCGCACCGCACCACCCCGCCCCGCTCAAGGCTCTGCCGAAGGTTTTCGGCACGGTGGTCGGAGATAGATCTTCAGTATCGTCGTCGAATCAGTGCGGCCATCGGCGTCAAGATGTTCACTCCGACAAAGACCAAACTGACCCAAGCATGTTTTATATATATATATATATATATATATATTTATCATAATATTCTAAGAAGTAAGAATAGGCCCAATGTTCTTATCCATGAAGCATGAACAGGCCTATAACATTCTTATCAAAAAAAAAAAAAAATTTGAACTAAAAAAAAATTAACATGTGTGAGGCTACCTTTCTCAATCAAAAAACGTGTGTCAGGAGGAATAGTCTCATCACTGAGTGGTCTTGTATAGTAACTCTAGTGTCTTGCCACTTGCATTTTTTGAAAAAAAAAATATATATTAAAAAAAATGCCATATGGTCATATGGGTTACAGACTTGCCACTTACATTTTTTGGAAAAAATTTATTAAAAAAAAATGTTGGATGGGTTAGTCATTGTCTTGCCCCTTGTGTTTTTTGAAAAAAATAAATAAAAAAAATAAAAAACGATGTCATATTGTCATTGTTTGAGAAGCTTACTGCTGTCACTGTTGGAGTCACTGTTTGAGAAGCTTACTGATGGAGTCACTGCTATCATTGTGCAAGATATTTTTTTTTCTCTTTTGATCTCAGCCACACACGTCTTTTCTCTTAAGTTGTCCCCTAATTAGCTACTCTCATTTCTCCTCTTTAGACTTCTGCTCCTCTCACCTCTCAGACCCAGAATTCAGTCACTCATCAATCATCAGCCACCTTCATTTTTCTTCCAAACCCTAATCCTGTCAAACAATTAGTAGTGTTTCCTTCTCAATCTCAGATTTTCAGGCTTCTACCAACCATTTTTCTCTTCTGCACTTAGCCACATAATTTCTTTTCCATACCCTAATCCCGACGAACAAACCGTTGTTTTTCCCTAAAAAATTCTCAATCTTAGGCTCCCACCTAAACTTCCACTATTTAAGAACACAAGCTCTCAATCTCACTCTCAAGACTCATCTCTGATTCTTAGTTTCACTCTCTCTCACAAAGAAAGACTTTCCTCTCAAGGTCTCACGAAATTCCTAATACTTAAATCAGTCAGTCTCCTTCTCATCTCCGTTCTCCACCGTGGCTCTGCCACTATGTAGTTCTGTCTTTGGTAACCTGAATCCCTACTTTGTTTTGGTTTTATTTTATGGTCACTAAATGTTTCTTGTTGATTCTTTTTTTTTTTTTTGGGTTATTTTTTAGTAATTTCAGTAGTAATTTAAGAGATTCAGCTTCAGCCTAGTAAAGGAATAAATCTCAAAGGTTTACATAGTTCCTTGGTATTTTCTCATACTATTTATATTTGTTCTGAGTTCACTATTTTTGATTTTTTTTTCTTTTACTGTTTGATTTTGTTTTAAGGGTTATTTTTTATTTTGTTTTCAGTTCACCATGTTGTCTTTCAAATTGCTACTTTTTAAAAGCCCAAAAGCACAAACCTTAGAATAATAATTTTTAAAAGCCCAACCTATATAACTGAACAAACTGCAC
Organism: Quercus lobata; assembly: GCF_001633185.2. Lineage (NCBI taxonomy): Eukaryota > Viridiplantae > Streptophyta > Magnoliopsida > Fagales > Fagaceae > Quercus > Quercus lobata. Next base: position 2,933,834 of record NC_044913.1, on the reverse strand, counting down.
CGAGCCGCTAAGATTTAACTGCACCTTGTGTAGACCGGTTTTTACCTTTTAAAAGTGAGGTGCGGTCAAGCATAGGGTGAAACCGCACCCTATCGTTGTGGTGCAAAAAACCTCTCCAAAACCAACCACACCGAACCATGTACACCCCTATATTTGAGAAATAAGCTAACGGACCTTAAAAAAATAAAAATAAAGCTTTTGGAATCGAGACTTATGTGGGACCCATAAACAATGCATAAATTAATCTAAAAGTTAGTTTGAAAATTGAGTGGGAAACTCACACTAAATCTAATCACACCACTTATTGCAAAATTATTTTCACGATTTATTGAGATGTCTAATTTAGGGATGGTCATGAGACAGGGGCAACGTGGGATCATGACTGCCCTATCCCCACCTTGTCTCCTTTTCAAGATGGGGAAAACTTGTGCGAGGCGATAGTGAGGCAGGTGGGATTCAAGATGAATTGAAAATATTTTACTAATATGAATAAGATTGCTCTGACATTGATGAAATAAAAATGAAATATGATAGGAAAGGGTGATCTTGAGAGTATTAAGATTTAAGAAAGAAGTAGACACAAATATTTTTGAAGATAGTGCTAGAGAATATATATATATATATATATATATATAATCAAGGTAAGTATAGAAATTATTATATTAAATGTATAAATAAGTTAAAATATATTACATAATATATGTATAAAACTATATATACATTCAGGGGGCAAGTAAAACTTATCCTGATCCCGTCACCTCTTTGTGATGAGAAAAATCTGTGCATGACGAAGTGGGGCAGGGGTGGGGTTGTTTTTGCCATTCCTAGTCTGGTTGTTAGTGATGAAAAGTAAAAGTGGTACCATTGATGAATTATGAGTTAATAAAAAAAATTGTCTACTAATCACAATTTATCACCTCACTAAATAGTAAAGAGTCATGCTAACGAGTGCCCTTAGGACATTGGTTAATAATCTATTTTAAGAAAGTTTTGACAATACTTTTATAGGAAATGAAAAAAGCTGTCAAACCATTAATTACTTTTTTTTTTCTTTTCCCATTAAAACTTTCTTTAAATGGATTGTTAACCAATGTCCTAAGGGCATTCATTAGCATTTTTCAATAGTAAAAGCAAAGTTGTAAAGGACCTTGTGTTACTTACATGTAGTTCAATTGACCCCTTATGATGTTTCCAACCTAAATGTTTAAGATTCAAATCTTTTTTTCCCTATTATTTGGTTTTAAAAGAAAAAAGAGTTACAAACAAAACATAACAAAGCCGTCAAAAAGTTTGTAGCTTTTATAAATTAAATATATATAGTTCAAATATTCCCTATCCCAATTATTGAATTAAAAAAATTATTAAAAAAAATTACAAATATATTACAGTGGGATGGACGAATCTTTGACCCTAAGAATGAATTGTTCTCTTTGGAAATGGCGTTAAGCCTTAGTCCTCAAGGTTTTGCTCAATCCCACATTGGGGAGGAACGCCTCCCACTCATGCCTTATAAACCTTTGGCCTAAGAATAAGTGTATCACTACTACACCTTTTTGTGGGAGGGGCGAATCTCTAATCCCAAGAAGGAATTGTCCTCTTTGAAAATGGCGTTGAGCCTTAGTCCTCAAGGTGGCTTATAAGGCACGAGTGGGAGGTATCTCTCCCTAATGTGGGATTGAGCAAAACCTTGAGGACTAAGGCTCAACACTATTTCCAAAGAGGACAATTCCTTCTTAGGGTTAGAAATTCATCCCTCCCACAATTACATTATTTTTTTTTTCTTGGTAAACTGGCATGGATAAAGAAGACTACAAATTAGATTTTTTTTTTTTTTTTTTTTTTTTGGGTTGATGAAATACTAGAATTAAAGTGCTTAACTTTTTTTTTTTAGCAATTTTTTAAAGAATTTTTCAATCTTTATTTTTAGCAATTGATAATGAATAATTAGGACAAGTGAAAGAGAATTATAAAGGCCAATCCCAAACCTACTCTAATAGGGATATTTTAATTAATGACCTTGGTTATTAGTTGTTTGGTGAATGGTAAAAGGATGATATAATGTATAAATTTAATAATAGGTTCTAGTTAGCTAAACTAGTAAAATATCTGATGGTTGAATAAGAGATTTGAGATTCAATTCTCCCTTATACCAGAAACCGATTGATATCTTGGTCTAATATTAAAGAGCTATCATCAGAAGCAAACGTCATAGGTTGAAACTCTCTAAAAAGAAAAACATATAAATTTAATGGAGTTGAACGAGAAATATAAACTTCATCTCAGAAGCAAACGCCATAGGCCTTAGTCAACTTATTCATTAGTTGTTGGTTAGTACTTAATAGTGCCTTAGAGGTAACCAAATTATATGACATATCAATGCTGATGGGATAACGTTGAACTAGTCAATTTGAAGATATAAAAATCACACCCCTAGAGTTTCTTTCAAATTAGGTTATCTTTATTAATCCCACAAACATAATGACATGTGTTAGTACTAACAATCCAAGGTGAAGGTACCCAATCCAACTCGACATGGGCTACATTAAATTAAAATTGTATTTATTGCTTGACAATAATATAGAAAAAATTATAAATGATTAGTTAAATATTTTATTTAAAAACGACTATACATAGAACAATAACTAAAAGATTCTTCACAACCAGCTGGATGATTTGAATTCCGAGCATAATGGAAGCTAGCCTACCATGGTACTCTACGTCCTAATCCTCCTTCCCTAGCTAGCTCGATTTGCTGTCGCCCATGCTTTAGAGTATTTAGAAGTTAGTTATGGGAGCCTCTCTTGATGACTTTTGTAGGCAATTCTTATGATGAGACGTTGCTTTAGTTGATTTTTGTTGGAGAAGCCGCCTTTGTAATGATCTTTTGCTAAGCTCATGTTGTATAGTTTCTTTCTTTGAATAAATTTTTCTACTTATCTTCACAGCTCACACACACACAAAAAAAAAAAACAAAAAACAAAACAAAACAAAACAAAACAAAACAAACAAAAAAAAAAGTCATGAAAATAGTTAATAGTCACCATCCTTAGGCTTACATATTGTTCAATTTAGATTGGTCTCAAATTCAACTTACCACACAAGCTTTTTTTGGGTTTTCCCTTGAAATCATTTTCTAGCTTCAATTATGTATTATTAAGTGTCAAGATCATATCAACTATATTTATATCAGTTAAATTCCTTAATGATAGTGTTTGTTGGAAGTCGATATCATAATGTCCCCTAAAATAATAACAACGTTAATCTTATTCTAAGCAAAACCACAAAACAAAAATGCTACACGACATGTGTACCTAGGTAACCATAAATAATATAGATCGATGTGTCACATAGCTCAATCTCTTTCTATCATAAACACTTCCGTGTATCTCTACGCATGCTTCAAGTTGATCGATCAGACTTGTCAAGATGAACTTTGTGACTTGTGCGATACTCGTGATACTGGATTTTTTGAAAATCAAGTTGAGTTCAATGGTTATGACTTGTGAACAGGGACATGAAAATCAAGTCGAGTTCAATCTTTCACAAATCACGGAAAGTGGAATTTAAATCCGAGTTCTTCTCATTAGAAAGAACAAAACAAAAAAAAAAAAAAATCGAACCTTTACTACATAGTACATACTATATAAAACAATCTAATTTCATTTCCTTTTTTCTTGGCAGTTTCAAAGACTAAACAAAGCATAAGATCTTTGAAAAAGAAATAGCCACTAAAAAGCAATTAGTTCAAACTGACTGTCATGGATTTTGCACCCCATAATTTTTGTTAAAAAATCTTTATCCAAATATGCAATATACATAAAAATACAAAATAGATGACACTATTCACAAAAAATATTTTGTAAAAAGTTTTATAATTTGCTATAGTGCTTATTGTAAATATTCATAAACATGGTAGCATTACGTAACTTAGTTTTGTGTATTTTGTTCCTCCTTTATTTTTCTCTCGTATCATTCTCTATCCGCTCTCACATTCTCACTCCTCTCTATTTTTTTTTTTTTTATATTAAAATATGATGTATTGTAAAATGAAAAATAAGATGTAGGGTGTATTATTTAAGTTGTCGTTGTAATATAGAAAACGTAGATTTTTGGTAATACAAAATAAATGAATTTGACATAAATGAACAGGAATTCTCTTAGCTTATTAGTTAAAAAGTGAGACAAAAATTAACTTTAAGTATATAAGTTAAATTACTTTTTCAAGAAAAAAACAGATATTAGTTTATTTATTTATTTTTAAAGGTGAGATATAAAGTTATATGAAAAAAACTAGTAAAAATACGAGATGCAACATGTTACTCCTCATACCATCTACTCATGCTTTTTGTTTTTTTGTTTTTTAATAGGAAGAGTAACTAAGAATTTTATTCAAATGGAGAAATAGAGATTATATTATAGAGAATGAAGAGCTTTTTCTTTAAAAAAAATTCTCTTCAATCCAATCAGAAAAATAATCAATACCTAAAACATATTTTGCTCACTAATGGACAAGTCTTTTGCCTTACCTGCATACATATATGTGAACTCGATTCTACAAAAATCATGACACTGTTCTTGCTTTGACAATTCATTTTAAACACTTTGTATAGTTTGTGTTTGTAAAGTTTAATGTGAAGGGATTGTAATACATCCATGTTCATATCACTGGGTGCGCTATGAGTCATAACTCAAAGCCACAAAAGCTCAATTATTATACCTATATCTACAACGAATTTGACTAAAATTGCAGTTTACATCAAAAGATTAGCCCATATTCATATATATTTTTTTAAAATGCAACATGATTTGACTGCATGCTATCACATTCATCTCTCGCATCATTTGGGGGTCATACACAATAAACTTCTAAATTCATCCACACTCAGAGTCTCGATGACATCAATGATCGATAGACACTCTATTTTTGCTTCCACTTTTTTGATCTATATCCCATGTACACAAAATTTTCAAATCATTAGCTCACCACTTTGGGCAAATTTGTATGTTTTATTAGGACATAAAAGATACGAAGAATCCTCTCATTTTTTTAGTTTCCCCTTCAATAAAAGTATGCTTATTCCCCCAAGAAAAAAACAATTTTATATGCACCACGTTTTTGAAAAATTCATTTACGTATAATTCACAAATACAATAAGTTCATTTATATAATATAAACATAAAAGCATAAGAAAAATATAGTATAAATTATATATAAAAATATATATATTTTTCAATCTGCTTCAAGAGTCGCCCATAGAAACACAAATCTGGTCATTCATATAATCATTTCCTCCATAAATAATGTGTAAACAATGGCCATTATATCATTAGATGCATGTTGAATAATCTTTTTTTACGTAATTCTTTGCGTGTTACTTAGTGCTATCAATTTCCATCTGACGCCGAAAGAAACACCCACAAATTAATCAAACCTTTTGACCTAAACTTGCCACTACAACATTGGTGGCATACATTTATATCATATAAAATCAGTATGTGATAATATTAAAATTATTATCAGATGTGAGCAAAGAAAACATTGTCACTATCAATGGTCTACAAGGGACAGACATTCTGGTATTATTTATTATTTTCGAGCCAATAAATTTGGGATTAACCATGATCACAAGCAAAGGTTGAATCTTCACCAATATATATATATATATATATATATATATATTATTCTCATTTATGAGGCATAGTTTCTTGTCTAAATCAGCCATTAGCAATCAGCCATTAGCCCCATGAATTATTTGCATGATTAATTAATTGCTGGATTTTTTATGTACTGATTACGAAATGTGAGTTCCTAATTCATTCTTATCAAAGCTATATATAAATAGTGGGTTCTAATTTGCTCAACTGGTATTATTTATTATTTTCGAGCCAATAAATTTGGGATTAACCATGATCACAAGCGAAGGTTGAATCTTCACCCAAATTCATTTATGAGGCATAGCTTCCTGTCTAAATCAGCCATTAGCCCCATGAATGATTTGCACGATTAATTAATTACTAGATTTTTTATGTACTGATTACGAAATGTGAGTTCCTAATTCATTCTTATCAAAGTTATATCTGGATAATGGGTTCCAATTAGTTCAACTGGTAAATTTTCTAATAGTTGAATAAGAGATCTGAAGTTCAATCTCTACCTACACCAAAAACCGATTAGTGTCTTAACTTGATGATAAAGAATTATTATCAAAAGTAGACTCCATACGTTGAAACTTTTTAAAAAAGAAGAAGTTATATTTGGATAATCTTTGGTGGATTGACATCCATCACTTACTTGGACTCTTGGAAAAGCAAATCAACTAGTATGCTAATCAGCTAATGAACTGGGTAAGAAGATTGCAACAATTATGAAACCAAAACATATATGTGTATCGATGAATACAAGAAAAATAGTTGTTTGTAATATCAGGCTGTCGTTATGGAATTAAGTAGTCATTAATTACTTTTATCGTAACAGATGGAAACAACATGCAAAATGATTGTTGATAAAACCATAAATGATCACCAAGTCAACAGTAGCGTTAATTATAATTTCTTTTAATGAGGGTCCAACGACTACAAATAGGAAGGCTATATTTGATAGTTTCCTTGAACAGAGAAGTGTATACAATCTATAATACTTTTAATTCATATTAACCATCGAAGGTTTTTGACCAGTATCACCCTAGTGATAGTAATTTGTATGCTTTTTATTCTTTTCAGATCACATTTAATTTTCTATCGAACCTGGTTAAGAAGTTAAACTTACGAACTTTGACATCATCAGATATGATAAAATACTAGTAATAAAGAAGTTTTTTTTTTTTTTTTTTTTTTTATGGGAGTAATAAAGAAGATTGTAACATTCATGAAATTTATGATAAATGTCTTATTTTCTTTAAATAACTGGTTTAATTTATGGATTGTTTATATCCAAGATTATGCAATACAAAATTAAACGAAGCTTCTGCCATATAATAAGAACTTATTAAGAGAAAAGTAAACAGAAGAAAAAGTTAAAGAATAAATGGCAAGGGAAATCTAATTCCACTTCTATTATGATGACTATCCGTACACCTTTTTTTCTATCACAGATGTGATAGTGATTCCGTAAACAAGAAATGCTTCTATATATTGTTAACAGGTGGCTTGGGAGTAGGGACGGGTTAACATGCACACTGACATGACTTGTATATGAAATTATTAACATTTCCTATACGGAAAATCCTATCTTGATTATCAAAAATAAAATAAAAAAGCTTTATCTTGTAGTGAATTTTTTTCCTATAATATGGATTTTAAGGCTCTTAAAAAGCTTGATTAATTCATGAATGAGAGTAGTTTTATCGTTTTACACACATTAGATCATTACCAAAAACAATTCTTTGAAATTGGTTTTAAAGTATTGACCAAAAGACTTATACACAAAATTTCATTAATTATATTATGCTTGAAAAACCACTAAATATACGTGAATAACGTATAGAGTGTTACATTTAATTTAGTAACTTCCTCGCACTTTATTTATTAAAATCACCAATGGGCAGTGATGGCACCCTGCTCCAACCCACCTTGGCCTATCTCATGTAGATTTTTGTCGCCTCGCAAAGATGATGGAGCAAGAATGTGGCAAGGTAGGGGGGATATAGGCTGCATATATTTACAAAAATTGCCTTGTGTTATTTAAAATTCATAAAATGCCTTAGAGGTTATTGTATTACTAAATATTTAAATGATTGGATATTAACATCTCTTGTTTTTATTGTGATATTATCTTATTAAAAACTTCAGATTATATTATTGAGTCCTTCGTAAAAACTAGTTTGACTTAATATGATCAATTTAGTCACAGTTTCAATACGAATTATATGATCATAACAAATGTTGACGAGGTGGGGACAAGTACACTAAATTACAGAGTGTCGATGAGGCACATCGTCACACCATGATCGTGGACCTGCTCTCCCTTGTTGCCATCCTCATCTAATGGAGGTTATTGATTTGAATTTTTCTTCACCCTTGCTTGAAACAGAATTCACTTATCCAAACACAGAAATGAAATATGAAATACTATTCTGCATATCATCAAAAAGAAGCAAGGTATACTTTTCTCTGCATTAGCTTGTGATGTACCATTTAAAATTGACACGCTTGTTATCAGTGAATGTGGTGGGACTTGGGAGACACTAATCTCTTTATTTGGTATGGGGGTGGGCCAATAATCGAGAAGTTACTTTCGTGTAATCTCATATAAGAGCAGACCAGGTCTTTCAAAGACTCTGCATCGAAAGGGCAGTTGGAACAACAAATAAATATATTCTTGTGTGACTTGCAAGAATTAGAGTTCCCTCTTCTTTGTTCTTCTAGATTAAACAAGGTTTATAAAAAGGATTCAATAGTTCCCCAATTCAAGTCAATTGAATATCCTGTAGTACTACAGGGACTCAGGGAGACTAACGTCAGGTGGCCTAACCAGTTGATACCGAGCCAACAAGTCTCAAGACTTGGATTTGAGTTTTAACAATTAGTTGTGTGTTAGTCTTCCTTGTATCTTATCTCTATTTCAAATCATTAAAAAAAAAAAAAAAATAGTTTTTCACATATCGAAAATATGGCATCTCGTCTAGAAGCAAATAAAATGTTACCACTTCTGGATAAAATATTACTATAGTCATGTTTAGGTAGAGAAGTCATGCCGCTCACTCTACCCATTTTTTTCTTTAACCCAAAAAAAAAAGTTCTATAGGTGTCCTCCAAATGCACAGTGTGATGCACTTAGACAAGTCATCAAGCACTGAAAGCAGCAGAGCAAGTGTCAGCTTGTCAGGTACTAGTGACGTGAGAATCCAACACCCATGCCAAACTGAGTCCATAATCCAAGATAGCCTCACTCTTTTATAATTGACCATTCAATTTCCTTTTCTTTTCTTTTTTTAATTTTTTTTTTAAATAGTAAGATTGAGGATACAAATTTTTTTTTTTTTAAATGTTTAAGTTACCATCAATTCTATCCTCTCAAGCAATAAGTTTAGTTAATTATATATATGGGTAATTATTGGTTTAGATAGTAGACTAAATAAGGGTATGATTTTTGTCCAGTGTCCTATGACGTTGAACCCATTGTGATTATAATATATGTTTATTTTTAGATATATGTTATGATCGTAACGGATCAAGTGCATTGGAAGCACTAGACAAAAATCACATTACTAAATAAAAGTAGATAAAATAAACGTGTACAATATTTTATATATTTGTAAAAAGTGTATAATATTGTACATATTTTTTTAAACAATATAGTACACATTTATTTAGTTTATAATGTAAATTTTACATTATTAGCATAATATAAATTAATAATTGCCCTTTATATTGATACGGTAAGGTCTATTATTCATAGGAGATGAGAATGTATTACTCTTTGATAGTTTTCATAATTTTATTATTAAAAAAATCTTATAATTAATATAACAATAAATGAGATTAATGTTACATCGACAATATAATAAATAATTATCTTTTTTTTTTTTTTTTGTTGGTAATTGATAACCATAAATTTGAAAGACTAGTATAATAAAATATTTCATGTTGCTCAAAATTTTTGCAATCTTTTTACAATTGTTGAGGTATTATATTTGTAATCAGTGCTAATAAAAATAATATCGATGATGAGATTATATGAAAGGTAGACGTTGTTTGACTAATTTCAATCATAACGCACCGTATCAATAATTGCAAAATAATATCCTGAAATTTTGGGTCCCTATTCTTTTAACCACATCCATACTCTTTGTAATCTATATATACCTTAAGTTTTTTTAAACGAAGTAAACTCAAACAAGCACAACCAAATATTTTAGATAAGGCAACGGCGCCGAAAATATTAAGAAACGTAATTTAAATAAAGCTTTTTAGATTGCGTTTCTTATTCCTTAGTTTCATTCACAAATTAATCATCAAATTGTTAATTGAATTAAAGTCAAATTTTATTACTAGATTGTCATGCATGTCACTTTTATTGAGATAAATGTGGAAAAAAGTAGTTAGAGATAATGACTGAAAGTAACTAGTGCATTATAATAAACATAGAATATAGTTGAAATACGAAATTTTCATAATATTCGATTAAATATATAATAGGTGGTTGATATCCTACTTTACCTTGGTGATTTTGTAAAATTAAATCTAACAAACCCGATTTAAAAAATCATAATCTAAGTTTTTTACTTATACCTAATGATTTGCATAAGATATTTGATGGGGTCACATACTTTTTGTTTCTTTCTGTCCTAGAACTTATCTACATATATGGGTGCTTGTGCCTTGAATGCTCGAATTTTCTTTCTCTATGTTATGTAATGCATGTGAATCTGTGTTGATGGGTCGACCTTCATATAGAAATCGACCTTAAATAAAAGAGAAACTTCATTGAAGTTTCCCAACACAATTTCGTTCACCCATCAGCAAGAGCCAACAAATTTTTTGGCTTCTTCTTCGAAAATACTTGGTGCGTAAGTGTGTGGTTCATATAATTACATAGTATTTGTGTTTTATTTATACCCTTCTATATGAAATTAAAGAAAGATTAATCTATGTCTCAATTGGGTTTTAGGTAACTAAAATATTTGGAAGCCGTTTGGTTAGAGATTTATAATATCGTTGTTTAAATGTTGTAAAAATATATGTAGGTTAAAAAGTATTGTGAAAATACGTATTTTAGTATTTAAATACTGAAAACTGTTAAACACCTCTACCAAACACCTTTTGATAGTTGAATAAGAGACCTTGAAGATTTTAATAATAACCTACACAATATCTTGATCTGACGATAAAACAACACAATTTTCAAAAGTGGACATCATAATAAATAAAAAGGATTAATCATTTTTTACAATTAATTTAGTCATCACTTATCAAAGGCTGGCTTACTGGCTTATTGCTCAAGTCATGTAAAGATAAGAATTCAACTAGTCTTGCAAGTATACATATATGGATAAAGACAAAAATGGATCATGGGAACAAGTTGTAACATAATCACGAGAAGGTTGTTACTTTATGGGTTGGTTCTATCAAAAATAGTTAGTGGATCAATTTAATGCTCACTTAAAATAAGTAAGAAATAGATGAAGAAGAAATTGTTACAGTGGGAAACGGGTTTTTAAATTTTTTTAACTCCTATCCAGTTTCCAGCAAAACACAACGTTATGATTTGCTTTATGTCCCTGTCAATGTATCTTTCATTGTTCATGCTTAATTTGCACACAAATCCAATCTTTGTCCATATGCGCAGTTCGTCCTACAATTTCCTACTCTTTTTTTTCTCTCTCTAGGATAAGACTTTGAATATAATAATATAAAAATTCAAAGTTAAAGAAATATAATTTAACCAATTTATTTATTTCTCACCAAATAAAATAAAGTATGGTTAAGATTTTCAACTTATTGATTGACGTGGGGTGATTACATTCTTTCTCATTGAATCAAAGATATTAATCGGTTATTTTATAGACGGTAATTAAATTTTACTATAATTATAAAAAATTTAAAAACGTTTCAATATTAAACGGTTTTTTCATTTAACTATAAAAAAATTTATTAATTGAATTAGCGAGTATTCTTAAAGTATGAAAATCACAAAAAACTATGAAAACAATATTTGTTTTATAAAAAAAATTAAAACCAATTTTCTCTTAGTCATTTATTAAGTTTTTCCATAAAATAAAGGTATAAAATAAAGTTGGAAATAGGAATCGTTCATAGTGTGTGACATTGATTGGAGCTTGCCCTTAGGAGTAGTCACAACTCACAACTACACCACCATTTCACATGGAACAAAATCCTGCAATTTGACCTTAAAAATTCCCATTTGGGTAAGCGACCGTAAAAGCTTAAATCAATATAAAGTCCTCTTCAATCAAAATCTACTGAATAATTAATTTAAATTTTTATCTCCAACTCTCAAACCATAGGCTGGATGCTTATTAGAACTTATCTTTTTAAAATTTTTTATTTTATTTGCTTCTAGAACTAATTTATAATATCCAACTTAGCGTCTTTCGGGGATTCAAATAGTCACCAATATTTGTTTAGAATAGTTTACTCTCATCGATTTGTACCTAATAAAAACTTGGGACTCCAAACTATTGACGCATTAAAAAATAAACCAACCTAATCTAACTTCAAATAATTTTTTTTAATTACATTGGGAACACAAGATTCTGGATCAATAAATTTTCATATTACTTGATTAAAATATTTATATGAATTAAACAATAAAAAAAATTCAAAAATTATTATAAGTTTATAATTCACACGATACTTTCTACCGTTTCTAATAAAAATGTTCACTTTGAATCGTCTCAACCCCAACCCCAAAATAGTTTAATGGATACTTTCTACTGTTTTCAATAAAAATGTTTCCAATAAAAACGTTTAATTGATACTTTTTACTGTTTCTAACGATCGAATATTAAAAAAAAAAAAAAAAAAAAAAAAAGAGAGAGAGAAAAATAGAGGCCAGGTTGTTTTTGGTACATAATAAATAAAGGTCCAAAAAAAACTTTTTTTTTTGAATTTTTGAATTTTCCCCAGATGTACAACAAACAAAATCTGAATTAAATAAATAATAAAAAACTAAACTTAATTACATATTTTACTAACTTTTTTTTAATTTAGCTCTCCCTCCTCTTCACCACCACCACCATCACCACCGCCGACACCGCCATTATCGCCGCCGTTATTCTCCTCTAACCACCGCTCCATCGGCATGCATTCAATCTTATGTCTCAGCTTCCAATCCAACGCTTGACACCCACGCGAGCAATAATTCACCGCTCCACAAACCGAGCACCGCCGAAACTCATGCGGCCTAGTCTCGGGTCTCCCACACCCGACATGCGAGCACATCCGCAGACCCGACCCGTCACAGCCCGACCCGAACCACTCTTTCAAAAAAGTATTCACTGGATGCGTTTCCGGCTCCGTCACGTCGCACCCGAAGTCGCTCAACAACCCGCAACCCGATCCGTTTAAACCCGGGTCGGGAGAAACCGACCGGGCTCGTAGGACAGAGGCGAGCTCGCGCGTGTTGGCCTGGACGAGCAGTCTGCGGCCCTCGGCGACGTTCTGGCGGACTCCGTAACCGTCTTGGAGGCAATGCCCAAGCTCGCGCAGCGCGTCCACGTGGCCGAGATAAGCGGCGCGTGCGCATAAAGCCACGCCGGCTTTTAAGTTCTTATCGTTTTTGGAACCTCCGCTGCCGTTGAACTGTATAACCGCTAGCGAGTACAGAGCCGGCGCGTGAGTCTTAATCGCCGCCTTCGCCATTAGTGACGCTCCACTCCCTCGGTTTTGAAGACAATAAAAACGGATCTGAAACCAAAAAAAAGAAGAAGGGTAAATTAGACTCTTCACACTCTAAACTAAACTTTAAACCATTGCGACCCCTCACTTCCAAAAATATCCACTTCTGTTTTGCGGTTAACTCGAACGGAATTTAGTATTAAAAGACCAATTTGCCCCCCTCTATTTTGGTAAATTGAATCTATATGCTTAACACCAACGCAACCCTCAAAATTGAAGAAATAGGAAGTGGCTTGTTACTGACCATGCCTAGTGTATACGAAGCTTCGATGTTTCCAGAATTGACACATAGTCTGAGAAAGCGGTGGGCAGATTCGGACCAGTTTTTGGCTCTGATTGCGAGAGCTTTAGGACTCGCTTTCGATAGAACCAACGGATGAACACCCAAGCGGTTCAGTCTTTTACACCTGTTTCAAAATTTGAATCATTATATTCAAATCTGTTTCCAAAAAAAAGAAAAAGAAAGTGAATCTATTTCAAAAATTTAAACCCTAAATCCACAAAAAAGAGAGAGGGGATAGAGTTCTTACGTGAAGAGAATGCTGATGAGATCGGAGGGTGAAGAAGCGGAGGAGCTGACTTTACAGAGGATGAAAACGACGAGGTCGTCCGGCAAGCCATCGAAGAGATCGGATTCTTCGGCGTTTGTGCTATGCGGCGGCGGCGGCGTCGTTTTTTGCTTTTTCCTCATATGTTTTGGTTTGGTTTTTGTGTGTGTTTTGTTTTTTTTTAACTTCTGCTATACAGTTTTCCGAATGGAATTAGTAAATGCAGATGAGAAAAGGGGAGGGGGTGATATTTATATGCGAGAGGGATTAGCATTTAGATGTGATGGACTGGGCCCAGCCCAGGAATTAATTATTATTATTATTTTAATATAATAATAATTAATAAAATAAATATAAATAGTAAAAGCTTAACGTGATGAGTGCACGAAGGTTGATGAAAATTAATGGGCTAGGAGTGAATGGAGATTTCCCAAAAATAATATTTTTGAAATTTCAAGACGTTACAAGTTCTAGCCAATTTGGTTTCTTGGTTTCCTCTATTATAGTGTGTTGTTTGTATACCACGGCAAACAGACTGGTCAAATACTCTAGAGAGGACCCAAAGGCCCCCACACCACACACCTAGTAGATCCACCAATTTTTAAGTTTTAAAAAAAAAAAAAACTTAGACAATTTCTTTCTTAGAGTATGTTTGGGATTTATTTATTTTGTTGAAATTAAAATGTTAGATGAAATAGTATAGTGAGACCCATAAATAATATTAAAAAGTACAGTTAGACCTATGAATAATAGCAAAAATAAGATGAATAGTAAAATAAGTTAGCAAAAAATAAGCTAGTCAAACAGATACTTAATTTGTATTTTCACCCGTTGAAAAAATATGTCATGCATCAGATATATAAAATCTTTTACATGTGTGGGCCGACACAAAAATGATAATCCAACATGATAGACAAATGTTTACCTTTAAAAAAATCTGTTAATCCACGATGTATCGATTGGCTTCAAACACGTTTGAGTTAGCGGTGGTTTTAGAAATTTTTTTGAGAGTGGTCTTTAAGAAATTTAAATTATACAAAATCTAATAAAAAGAGAATTTCATACATTGACACAAAAAAAAAAACACATGCAAATACATAAAATCTTATAATTTCCTTCTACAAATCTTTTTTATTTTGAAATCGTTACATGATAGTCTCATCATCAATGTTGCAAGTTACATCTCTTCAAAATTTTAGTTAAATAAAATTTTTCTTGGACTTTTATTTTTATTTGTAAGGACCTAATATATTGTTAAGGAGACCAAAGTTTAAGAATAAAATTTGGCTACAAACTTTGTTGTAGTCACTCTCACTAAATGAATTAACATTATTACATATTTTAAAAATCTAATCAATGAATTGCATGTTCTGTATATTCTTAAAACACATTAAAATTTCATACTAATCAGATGTTATTTGCCATTCGATCCATAAATTTATTTTTTATGTATAATTTTAGATTACAAAAACTTGAAATTTAAATATTTGATTGACGACATAACTATTGATCTTTTTATCTTCTTGAAATGTTGCACGTATGAAGGATTTAAGAATAAAATGTAATTAAATTGTGGATTTGTTAAAATTCACGTTGAATAAAAAAATATTGAATAGAGTTGTAGCCTTAATCTACAACCATGCTTGTTAACAAAATTTGTCTAGAATTTAATTATATTGGGCCTAAAAAAAAAAAATTAGGGTGGTCACAAAGTTTTTTAAAGAAAAAAAAATCATAAATTTTTAAAAATTATAGATAATAATTGTATTTTTTTTCCAAGTCAGCGTGGTCCTGTGACCACCCTGAACTCTACGTAGAGCTGCCCTTGGTTTGAGTTATCTTACTCTAACCTATTGTGTGGCAATTGAAAATATCATGGATGTGTAATTTAAGTTATATGACTCTTTTAATGTGTTACATGACTTTTTTTTTTTTAAATACATATAAATAGTCTTATAATTTGTCACGTAATGCATTGAAAATGATAACTACAAATATGTTTGAAACCAAACTTTGTCATTTAGTAAGTTATGTGACTTGTTTAAGTAAAAATAGAGTTTAGCTTTAAATATGTTTGGAGCTATCTCTTCTAACCTACTAAGTAACGATTTATAAGACTATCAATATGTATTATCTAAACAAGTCGCAAAATTTATTTAAAAGGTCATATGACTCAAACTACAAATTGATGATTTCTTTAATTGGTCCAAACATGTAAATTTAAAATACATGTGAATGATCATTTAATTATCATGTATTAGTAGGAAAGGATTCCTCTAAATTATTTGGAAGGATTTCATACATGATTCTTTAAATATTAAGTTTTTTTTTTTTTTTTTTTGTGTGGAAAAATACAGTTGAAAATTGACGAGCATGATGATTTTGTGTTTATAATAATCTATGATTTTGTAAGTTATATAATTTATATGATAAAAGTCCCGTGAGTTATGGTTTTGGTATAGATTCTAAAATGCCATCTCAATCAAATGATTCCAAGTGAGTACTTTGTATTCTATCATGAAATCAGCTTTTTGAAAATTGATTTGATTGTACAAATTAATCTATTCAAATCAAATGATTCCAAGTGATTGCTTTGTATTCTATCATGAAATCAGCTTTATGAAAATTGATTTGAGCGTATATGAGTTGGTTTGGGCAAGAGTTTGTAGTATGAACTAATTTATGTTTTAATTAATTTTTAATTGTTTTGAATATGCTTGCTTTTATGTTAAAACTCATATCTGCCAATATCACTTGATTCATAAAAAAAGGACCTTCTTAAGAATCTTTTAGAGGGCTAACGTGTTAATTGGTTTGAGTTTGCCTTTGAAACCTAGGGAAAATTTATTATGGATGTACTTTCACTCAGGCTATCTTTTCCCCTCCAACTTATCTCCATCTTTCCCAAAAGGCCAAAATCCATTTTACTCCATATCATGATAGGAAATGTTAGATAATTACATGTTTTTCTTGCAAAAAGATAATGTTTAACATTCAAATTCGAGTATCTGATTATTTCCTTGAGCATGTGTAGTCTTCCGTCCTACACACACACACCAAATTATTATAGAAATAAATCTCTAAAAATAACCTCAAAATATTGACAAGAAGTTTCAAAAGTTAGATTGTAGTCTCTAAAACATCTACTTTGCGGGAAGTCATTTTTATTTTATTTTAATAATAATAATAATAATTTCATCCCTTTGAGTAAAGATATAATATTGTAACAGAGGACTTGAGGTTGCCTACATATTTCCTAGTAACTATGGTATAATTATAATCACTATATATAATTGAACTTAATAGTGGTAGCTACTCTATCTAACAGTCTAAACACTCTAGCTGCGAAATTAAGACAACAGAAGTCCAAAGTGTCATCATATTGTATTTGTTTTACTTGGAGCACTATATAGGGTTAAAATTTAAAAACCCATGATAAACGTGTTGTTTGACTAAAATAATCTTGGTGCCGTCTCCAAGAGTGACGGAAAAGCCAAATCTCCCAAATTGTAAGTCTGATAGTACTTATATTTCAAGTTTTAAGATTGTGTTATTTCTTCAATACGCATCCATTGGTCTTATTTTTTGAGAAAAAAGCATCCATCGATCTAATGTTACTTGTTAGTGCTGTTTTAGTCCACCAATGGTTTGTTTGAATAATTGTATAATTAGTATTTATTTTATTAATCAAATATATGCATCATCACTCTCATAAAATACAAGTCCCATAATCACATGAATTATACATAATGTTAAAAAGATGGTACATATAAATGATATAATATTCAATATATAAGATACATTCTTCTTCTAATCAAGTACTTATGTCTTTCAGGGTCGAGGTAGTTTACATGGTTAAAATTTAGGGTAAAATATAGCTAATACCCTTAAGATTTGGGCTAACACCAACCAAGTTCAAGACTTCTCAAAATTGACTAATTTAGTCCTTAAACCATTACTCGTTTCTCCTCTTTTTCACCATGACTAGAGTCTAAATTGGTCTATTTTAAAAAATCTTAAATTTAATTGATATTAACCCAAACCTCAGAGCCGAGGTGTGAACTGTATTTTACCCAAAATTTTATTTCTAGTCAACAATCACGCGTCCCACGTGATTCCCACATGCACTTGATTGCACGGAAGGCCACAATACAATTTTCTAAATGCACTGTGACTTTGGAGTTTAGGTAACAATGATGGATATGGCATGGCTTCCTAGTTCCTCATCTCTTATAAAAAACTTACTTTCATACTAGATCTTTACGCATAGTGTGCAAGTTGACAGAGCTAGCTTAAAACTTTTTGTAAATCAAGTTAACCTAGATATTTATGTGGTGGGGACATATTTAAAATAATGCAAACACATGTTTTGAATTGGATATGGAAGAGAAATGTGAGGTTGGATAAGGTTGGAAGATGTGGAGTTGGTGGAACACAAATCTTTAGTTTCTTTCCCTTTTCACCAAAAACAAAATGAATCCCCTTTTGTTTGGTAGGAAACGATTGTGGCATTAACTGCCTTATACCACAGCCATCTTTTAAACATTTTTGCTTTACCTTTGTTTATGGTTTCTTTCATCTAATTAATACCGGCCCAAATTGAATTTAAGATTGTGCAGAAAACAGCCACAAGTAATCAATGGCGTGAAGCATTTACAGTAGTGAGTAATTAAACTTTGAGTACTACTACGTCGGTAACGCTTTCATAATAAATCTTAGGTGACGATTTTTTACAAATTATTAGTTAGGACCATTACTAACATCATTTTTTCAGTCACTAGTAATAATTTGTCATCTAAAATTTGTTGTAAAAATATTGTAAAAGCGTTATAAATCTAGTATTTCTCTTAAATTTTAGCACTCTTTGTCAAGGAAAAGTTAATGAGTCAAGAAAGATTATCTATGTTTAAAATAGATCTATTTCGTTGTTCAGATTAAAATTATGAATCTAACATTCTGCACATAGTCATATTTAAGAAATAAAATCTTAATCGTGAAATCTTCTCTCTTCATCTAATTCCTAATTTATTAGGCCTTTTGCACTTGGAAATTAGGAGTGCCAAAGACATGTATCAAAGAATAGTTCGAGGTTTCATTTGACATGTTAACCATAATTAGCCAACAAATCATTTGTAACATGCTTGGATTTTTATTTTATTTTTATTATTGTTATAACTCATAATTACAAAAAACAAAATGAATCCCCTTTTGTTTGGTAGCAAACGATTGCGGCATTAACTGCCTTATACCACGGCCATCTTTTAAACATTTTTGCTTTACCTTTGTTTATGGTTTCTTTCATCTAATTAATACCAGCCCAAAATGAATTTAAGATTGTGCAGAAAACAGCCACAAGTAATCAATGGCGTGAAGCATTTTTAGTAGTGAGTAATTAAACTTTGAGTCCTATTATGTCCGTAACGCTTTCATAACAAATCTTAGGTGGCAAATTTTTATAGATTATAATCTGGGACCGCTACTAACATCATTTTTTCAGTCACCAGTAATAATTTGTCATCTAAAATTTGTTGTGAAAATATTGTAAAAGCGTTATAAATCTAGTATTTCTTTTAAATTTTAGCACTGTTTGTCAGGAAAAAGTTAACGAGTCAAGAAAGATTATCTATGTTTAAAACATATCTATTTCGTTGTTCGGACTAAAATTATGAATCTAACATTCTACACATAGTCATATTCAAGAAATAAAATCTTAATCGTGAAATGGTCTCTCTTCATCTAATTCCTAATTTATTAGGCCTTTTACACTTAAAAACTAGGAGTGCGCGTCAAAGAATAGTTCGAGGTTTCATTTGACATGTTAATCATAATTAGCCAACAAATCATTTGTAACATGCTTGGATTTTTATTTTTGTAACTCGATAATTACAACAATGGAGGATGAAGATTTGAACTTTGATACTTCTAAAAAAGAAGATAATCATGTGAGTCACAAGACTCTTCTTGAGTATGCTATTGCTAATAGGAGTGATGTTTAGGGATATTAAAAAATTTAACTGAATTATCATCAATTATATATAATAGTGCAGAAAACAGCCACAAGTAATCAATGGCATGAAGCATTTACAGTAGTGAGTAATTAAACTTTGAGTATTACTACGTCCGTAATGCTTTCATAACAAATCTTAAGTGGCAAATTTTTACGGGTTATATTTTGAGTCCACTACTGACATCATTTTTTCAGTCACTAGTAGTATTTCTCTTAAATTTAAACTCTGTTTGTCAAGGAAAAGTTAACGAGTCAAGAAAGATTATCTATATTTAAAACAGATTTATTTCATTGTTCGGATTAAAATTATGAATCTAACATTCTGCACACAGTTATATTTAATAAATAAAATATTAATTTTGAAATGGTCTCTCTTCATCTAATTCCTAATTTATTAGGCCTTTTACACTTAAAAATTAGGAGTGCCAAAGACATGTGTCAAAGAACAGTTCGAGGTTTCATTTGACATGTTAATCATAATTAGCCAACAAATCATTTGTAACAAGCTTGGATTTTTATTTTATTTTTTATTTTTTGTAGCTCGATAATTACAACAATGGAGGATGAAGATTTGAACTTTGATACTTCTAAAAAAGAAGATAATCATGTGAGTCACAAGAATCTTCTTGAGTATGCTATTGCTAATGGGAGTGATGTTCAGGGATATTAAAATTTTTAACTGAATTATCATCAATTATATATGATAGTGTACAAAAAAAATCATGTACGGTGTCAATTAGTTGCGTGGAGCACACCAAAATTTAAGAGACAGATGGCTGTGAGACACCTAAGCATTTCTCAATTAATTTTTCTAGCAGCGAAAGTGATATTGAAGTCTACTAAAGACCACTAGTCTATTAATTAATATGTATATGGTACAGGGAGAATAATGCCTTAATCAGGGGGCTCAAAATAGTCTAATTTGATGAAAAATACATCGCAGTTTCTCACACATTTCTTTAATTTTTGATTAGTTAAAACACACATAATATATTGTAATTGATAAAGCATGAAATGGAGCACTTGTTTTTTTGGTATAGACTATTGAAAGCTTGAGGGATTTAGTTGGGTCAGAGAAATTTGAATTCTGAATGTCTCTGTTAGAACACTAAAAATAGTTAATTGAGCTGCAAGATTCTTAATTATGTTACTTGTAGTTCGTAAAGCATTTAAGTGAAGCAATTTTCATGCTATAAAGAATCGTTGTTCACCTGAAAGCATTTAAGTGAAGCAATTTTCATGCTATAAAGAATTGTTGTTCACCTGAAACACCTCCTGGTGTTTCAAATTAATTTCAACGAAAACATCGAGGGTTGGATAATATTATACAGTATATACCCATGGGAAGTGCCACAGTGGTTAGAACTGGAGAAGTGGATTCGCTATGTGGCAACGCGCAAGGTTTTTTTTTTTGCTTTCTCAATTGCCCCACACACTACTTGATTGTTGTAAAGACCTTCTAGCAATTGAATAAACACCACGTAGAAACTAGGTTTTTTTGTTGTTGTTGCTATAGTGATTGCTCATATAAAGGAGGAAAAAGAAGCCACCTAAGAAAAAAGCATGGCATTAATTTCGGGCCTTTCGGCTAGGCATTAGTTATTAATTTATTAATATTATTATCACTCATTACTTCTTCTTTTTTGACATATAGCTAGGCATTAGTTATACACTTATACGTAAGAATTAACTCTAAATTCGATGGTAAGTTCTAATTAGCTTGATCGATAAAGTCTTTTAGAAGTCTTAGAATTGGGTATTGTTTACATAAAAAAGAAATATATTGATGTCTTCAATTTGACTCGTTAATTTGAAACAATCATCATTAAGTGAATTGAAATAACCCAAAAACAAAAATAAAAGGGGAAAATGTGTGTGTGTGTGTGTGTTTTTTTTTGGGGGGGGGGGGGGCTGAAATGGGAAAAAAGATCTTTTCCTTCATATTTTTATCCTATATCAAGGTAATAATTTCATTAATTTGCAAGACTAAAACTTAATTTCATCTCTACAATTTGGGTTCAACTAAACCACATGTTTAGAACTTTAGCTAACGAGTCCTTCCAAAATAAGAGAACTTGGGTGCTAATAAGTAATATTTAACAAAATTTGTTCAATTTTGAATTGGTAGGATCGATGTAGCCATGTCGGGAATACTTATCTGAAGAGGCAATTAAAAAGATTGTTTGTTAGTATGATTTCAAGAATATGCTCACAAAGTCTACTAGAGACAATTGCTTGTTTTCGATTGACAGAGATTTCTTTTTACAAAGACCAGCATATACCACAGAGTATGAATATTATATGAGCATGGTTTTGTTGCACCGACACAAATTCTCCACAAAATAAGGTTGATATGCTAGAGAGTCCTAGAAGTTCCTAGTGGGTGAATTGCATTAATTTCCTTCTGATATTATATTGTACCTTATTAATATATTGCATTTCCAAGTCAACTATATCCTTTGAGGCACCATACTATTCTTTGATTCATGAATCATGACCGACGAGCTTTATGCCTTTTAAATTTCACCTACTCTCCTACAAGTAATCCACAAAATAAAATGTTTTTACCTCAGCTTTGAAAGTCTTAAAATCAGTGACAGTGATAAACTTCACTATCAAATAAAAAAGTTATATATACTCTTACACACATTCATTTAATATCAGTGATTATAGTCATATAGAAGTATGGAACCCACTTGCCTTGGAACATTGTGAATTTATGACAATTTGACAATCCATTTTCTGCAATGAAATAAATCATAAAATTTCTGGTTTTGGTGAGGCAGTAAGCACGGAAATTGGAATGGCCCTGATGTATCATAAGAGAAGGTTGAATCATGAGAAGCATATTTTTTTTTAAGACATAAGAATCAATTAGGGATTGGTTGGTCCCTAACTAACTTGTACAGTTGCACCTCAATAGAAAAATATGAATGATTGTCACTTTTTTCCTGTTCAATTTCTTAGTCAGACTAAGCAAATCAATAATGCAAAAGGGGTCACAAACTTATTGAACTTGGTACTTAGGGAAGCATGCATGAAAATGACTTTTATTTGTAGTGATTGATAAACCCTACACTACATAGATGCTTATGTGTTTTTAACTTTACTGATGATGGTAATTAAATTACCCCCACATCATTTTCCTAACCCCAATAACAAAGGTCTAGAAAAAGAAGAAATCAATAGGACGGCAACAAACAATACTGAAATAAGTACAGAAAGAAACAAGACATGGGACAAGATATACGTGTAATATGGATAAAACTCAAGTTTCAAATTAATTAGATCCTATTTCAACATCCCAAAAAAAAAAAAAAAATCCTATTTCAAAATTAAATACCAAAAGAAGTCAACAATAGTAAAAACTTAGTTATAAAAACCATACCGGAAATTGACCTTGGTACTTAGTAAAAACTTGGTACTTAGGGAAGCATGCATGAAAATGACTTTTATTTGTAGTGATTGATAAACCCTACACTACATAGATGCTTATGTGTTTTTAACTTTACTGATGATGGTAATTAAATTACCCCCATATCATTTTCCTAACCCCATTAACAAAGGTCTAGAAAAAGAAGAAATCATTAATAGGACCGCAACAAACAATACTGAAATAAGTACAGAAAGAAACAAGATGTGGGACAAGATATACGCGTAATAGGGATAAAACTCAAGTTTCAAATTAATTAGATCCTATTTCAACATCCCAAAAAAAAAAAATAAAAAAAAAATCCTATTTCAAAATTAAGATACCAAAAGAAGTCAACAATAATAAAAACTTAGTTATAAAAACCATACCGGAAATTGACCCGGCTGAAAAATTAGTTCACTAGTTCGTTAGTTCAACCAGTAGTTCATTGGTTGAATTGTATGTTTATTAATTAATTAAATAATATATTTTATAATTATAAAAATAAACTAAAATAAAATAAAAATATTTCATTTAGGTAAATTAATAAATTATAATAATAAAAATTACATCATATGACTTAAAGTTAGAGATTATAACAAAAAATAAACACATCATTCACATAAATCATCCAATAAGCAAGTTATATAGTCCAAAAGTCTTGAAACAGCATATCTTATAAAAATTTTAAATAAATTTTTAGCTTAATCATTAAACCCTAAAGCATAACGGAATTATTTAAACCTTCAAATACAGCTGATGATTAAAATCAATCCGGTGTTATTGTTGTGATATTGGCCGCTTGTGTTCTATGTAGACCAATTGATATTTTTTTGGTTTTATTCGCGGGTGAAAAGGATTAACCCGTGCAATCCGTCGGTTTACCTAGTTTGATAATGAGTTATTGCATCTTCAGTATTTTATACCAAACCATTCCGAATAATACTTTGGTTCACAGTTTTCACGATTTAATTGATGGTTTGGTACGATTTTTATAACTATGAGTAAAAGTACATTCTTAACTAATGTAAGACTCAAATAAAACCCCAACATTTCGAAATGACAAAAAAAAAAAAATCATTTACATAAATTGATTCATTTCATGTTTTAATTAGATTAAATATTACAAATTTAAATAGCGACAATGCTAGCAAATTTTCAATATTCAAATTTGAGAAGGCCAAATTCATATTTTTATACACACATATATATGATATTGAAAATAAGTTCAAAATTTGGGGGGCCATGCATTCTTCAACATGGCCCCTCTATCAAATTTAAAGATTTATAAGCCACCATTTCAATTACAATTTTAAATGACGTGACCTTTATTACATTGTTACATTAAAAAAAAATCGTTAATAGATGAAATGAGAGAGAATCTTTTTTGTTTTTTTGTTTTTCTTTTTTTTGTGGTAATACGCAAGCTTGCGCCGCACACGCACAAGAGCGAGAAGTGGGTATGCCGACATCCAAAACAACAGCGTATGGTAGCTATCGGATGCGTACATGTGATTACTCCTCAGGGGCATGATTACAGTACTAATAATCATGACTTCCACATGCAAGCTTGAATGTGAAAACTCGAAAGAAGCAGCAAAAAAAAAAAAAAAAAATAAGAAGAAGAAAGGTAGCTAGCGTGTTCACCACATAAGATTTATCACAATAATTTCAGGTAATGCTATCTGCTTAGTTTAAGGTTTTTCTGAACTGGTTCAAGCACCTTTCCGCGGTTGTTGATAGAGATAATCAAACCAGGAAAGCTAGAAATGTTGACAAGGGCTCTGTGGAAACTAGTCATGGCTCATGGGCCACTTTTTGTGTAACAATGATAGCTCTCCTAAGCTTGAATGTGAAAACTCGAAAGAAGCAGCAAAAAAAAAAAAAAAAAAAAAAAAAACAAATAAGAAGAAGAAAGATAGCTAGCGTGCTCACCACATAAGATTTTATCACAATAACTTTCAAGTAATGCTATCTGTTTAGTTTAAGGTTTATCTGAACTGGTTCAAGCACCTGTCCGCGGTTGTTGATGGAGATAATCAAACCAGGAAAGCTACAAATGTTGACAAGGTCTCTGTGGAAACTAGTCATGGGCCACTTTTTGTGTAACAATGATAGCTCTCCTAATGAGAGAGTTGAGACCCCATATATGCATGAAGGAAATCACTGATTGCTTTTCATTTAAAAGTAATAATATGGTGCACTTGCTTCTCATGCTGAAGCATGCAGGAACAATGTGTGGATGGCCCAGCTATGTGGGACACTTTAAACAAGACAGAATTTGATTGGAAGGACTAGGTCCTATCTTCGTGTGCACGTTAAGGTCGTTTCTACCATAATTTTCCACCACGCTATCAGTCTAGAAATAATGAGCTGCTTGTATAGGTTAAATCAACATGAAATGGTTCACGGGAATAGACAAGGGTTTCTCTCTTTTTCAATTCTTCTAGGCAGGGATGGAGCCGGAGCTAAAGGTTTGGGCCAAACTTTGGACTATTTATTATTATTTTGGACTTTCAAGAATGATTTTTTTTTCTTTTGAAGTCAATTTAATATTTTATGACCTACTTGGGATTTTTGAATTGTTGAGATTTGTTATGTTTTTAACTTTTAGGACCATGTTCTTTGGCCCCTTGTTATTATGAGAGAGAGAGAGAGAGAGTGTGAGAGAGATACACTAGGCCTGGGCGGCTCTACCTTATTTGTTGCTGGCTACGTGCGGCTCTACCTCTCCCAATCGGCCAATCTATCCCTGATTTAGTTGTGTAAATTTCTCTTTTCCTCTCTTCTCTTCTCTAGGTTTGCTGCTTAGGTTTTTTTCTTCCTCCTTTTTGACTTTTTTTTGTGTCTTGCGTGTGTTGCTAATGGGTAAGGACTAAAAAAATAAAAAAGAGATTGCTATTGAGCCGGGTTATTTGTTTTGGTAAAATTGGTTTATTAAGTTTATTTTTTTTAGCATTGCTATTTGTAATTTTTGTTGTTAGTCTATTTTTTTTTTTTTGGCTAGTTAATTTTGTTTTAGATTTTAAATCTATAATTTTTTCTATGGCCTTTTTAAAAGATTAGTGATATTGTTACGGGGTGGCCAAGTGTAATTTTATTTAATCAAATTGCTAAAGTTAATATTTACATACTAGTCTCATCACACGCGCTTTGCGTGTGCGATGAGGCCTTTATTTTTATTTTTTTGGGTCTAGTGTCATAAATTTTATTTTTTATTTTTAAATTTGGGATAAGTTTGTTTTGAAAACATGGATTCGTAGGAGGGTGTCCTAAATTATAGGCATTTTAAGTGGAGTTGGAGATAATTTTTTAGAGATGCTATGTCTACAACATTTTTACAACAAATCACAGGTGATTAGTTATTATTGGTTCAAATTTGAAACTAACACTAAGATTACTTTTTTGCCCTAACAATAACAATCAGTAACAACCTGCCACTTAGGATTTGTTGTAAAAATGTTGTAGACATATCATTTCTCATAATTTTTTACCGAGTTGTTCTCAAGATTTTTGCTTGTTAAACATAAAATTTAGGGGTATTTTTGAACCACATAAAAGTCCATTCTAAAGAGAGGAATCCTCTTACAGATAATATAGATATATTAGTATTTTTTTTTATTGGGGCATATTCCCCCTAATGTCCATGAATGGCCCCGTCATTGCTTCTAGGGCACACCTGTAAACCACACACTATCATAACTTGCACATGTGTTAACTTGTAATTAGATTATACTAATTATTGTTGCATACACTGAGTTATACACTGTAGGACACTCTCTAATTAAAATCGTGTTTCAAAACATCATTTCAGCTGTGTATCTCGTATACAAAGTGTGTAACTAACTAACTATCACTACTAATTAGATTATATTATTTACACATTTATTCACTATCAGTATCTAATCACCACTTAACACATGTGCAAGTTGTGGCAATGTGTGTCCTTATACTTTTCCTTTCGTCATCTCAAATAACAATCCATATTTTTGACAAAAATAATAGGCATTTTCGACAGATTCATTTTGCCGTCACAAATGTTTTAATATTTGACGAGCAATTATTAACGAAAGAAACTTGCCGTCGGAAAAGCTAGTTTTTTTGACGGCTTTTTGTAGTCATCGAAAAAGTTTCATTGCAAATAACAATATTTTTTTCTCGTGTAAGGGGTATCCACAACACATCATTTAAAATTGAAATTATATAGTGTTATATTAAAAAAAAAAATACAAATTTAATTATAAAATGGACTTCCTAAGTGAAATGGAGAGCGTCATTTTCCCATTGGAATCCCTATACTTAGTTTCTATATATTGACTAAATAAAACTTCTACAAAAATGAAAAATATTTTTAAAAAAATGGAAAAATATTTTGACAAAACGTCTAGTAAACAAAGAAGAATAGTGAGGATAATATAGCGATCGCTTGGATAAAGTTAAGAATTTTCATTTCCAAGATTGGAATTTCAGACAAAGTTGTTTTTGACCTCATACAAGTTTCCGGGACAGGATCCAAGCAAGAAAAATCATCAAATTCTATCCTTGAATGTTTTACAAGATATAGAAATAGAATGGAGCACTAGGAATCTCTTGAACCATATTGAAGCACGTACTCTAAAAGCAATCAAATCATTACCAATTTTTTGACATTTTTGTCAAGTGAAAATCAACTGAAATATCTTTATAATGTAACTTCTAATTATCTTAACCAATAAAAGTCTTCATTTAATGAGATCAAATCTTATCGTATCTATAAATCATATCCTATTTAAATAAAAAAATAAAAAAATCGTTGTGATTTGTTCTAATATTCCTAATCATTGGTAACAAATATAGTGTGGGTTTGGATCCACCTTTGAGTTTTGCGTTTGCGTTTTTCTCCCTTTTTTTTTTTTGCTGCACGCGTTTCAGAGGGGACAAAATTCACTGTTCCCGTACTGTTTAATACTGTTCACGCACTGTTTCTGCGCTATTCATGTGACCCACAGTCACTTTATTTATAAAACAAATATTAAAAATGGGTCCCACGATACTATTCACACATTTAAAAATTATTTTGCTATAATGTTTTCAGTTTTCAGTTTCAGCAAAAATAAGTTGTATCCAAACGGACCTATAATATCTATGAGTTCTAGAAAATATCACCCTTAAGTTATCAAAATTATCAAAATTAAGATATGATTTAAAAAAATAATAGAATGTACTGAATTAAGGAGTATTATATATATACAGACATTGACATGGACATGTAGGGTTGACAAAATTATGTGAGCCTGTTATATTCTTCTTGGAATGGTGGGTGGCGTATCAATCTCTTTGTTCTCTGTGTGAATATTGCAAAGCTGGGACCTTTGTGCAAGTTGTGATTGAAAATGATTGTGGGATCTGAATTTTTCTTTACTTGTGGGCTACTGGGCTCTACCCTAATTTTAGAAAAATAGATTAGTGATGTAGAAAGAGAAAATTTTTTGGGATAAGATTTGAAAGTTACCAAACGCAAAATTAAGAAGCATATCCATCCATCAGCCCAATTGGAAAAAATTTTGGGATAAGATTTGAAAGTTAACAAACGCAAAATTAAGAAGCATATCCATTCATCAGCCCAATTGGATTATTGGGAAAAAAATTGGGATAAGATTTGAAAGTTACCAAATGCAAAATTAAGAAGCATATCCATTCATCAGCACAATTGGATTATTATTATTATTATTATTATTATTCATAAAAAAATTGATATTTTTTTAATTTTAATTCTAGATTCTTTGTCTATTACAAATAATTTCTCATATATTTAGTATATTAAATCTTAATCTCAAAGCAAAATTAAGATTACAATGCTTTTTTATGCATCCAATTCCAAGGTGGAAGGTTTAACTTCTAGTCATTTCTTCCATTAACATGTTAGAAGTATGTAGTTAAATAATTAAATTTGTCATATTCTTATAATTTAAACTTTTAGAATAATCGGTTATTTAACATAACCAAATCATTACTTTTCATTATAAAAATAAAAAATCTATAAAGATTCAAAGAGTTTCACTATAATTAATCTTCTAAAAAAAAAATAGAAAACGTAATAATAATAGGTCAAAACTTAGGTACAGTACTTAGGTGCTGTTCATTAAGTTCTCCTTTTAAAATTCAACCAAGTAGCTATATTTAACTTAAAATACATTTCCATCTCATGAAAAAAGAAGCCACATGGTTGAATCTTAAGAGAATAACCTAATAATAATACAATAAACTTATAATTAGTCAACATTCTAATAATATCTTGTTGTTACTTGTGCTGTGAATTCTGTCAAAAAAAAAAAAAAATACTTGTACTGTGAATGTGTGTGTATATATATATTCACGTGTATATAATAACAATTGCAATCGGATCATATCTATGTGCCTTTTATTTGAAGGCAATGATTTTAAGTAGGCAAAGTTTTTTTTGAGGGGAAAAGTAGGCAAAGTTAGTTCGATCATCATGAATGTAAGTAAGTAGGGTCATTGGTATATCATGAAAAATTAGTCATTAGCACAAGTTGTACACCTGTACTGTGCTTTTTTTCCTTGCCCAGGTTGACTGCCCATCCTTGTCTTAGACTCTTTTTCAAAGGGATTTTTCAAACTTTCAATCCTTTCTCTCCTTTTATAATAAGCTTAGTGATGAGCCACCCACAAGTACTACAAGGTATTTTTATACTATAATTATTATCTTGCCAATTAAGGCATCTAAATCTATCCCTCCAAGAGTCATATCACTTGTTATTCATCTCCACTCTTCCCCAATAACAATTGTTTTCAATATTTATTTTCACTTATACTTATACCATGTTAGAAAAATATTAAGGAGTGAATGAGAATTAACTCCTAACATGTTCACAATCCACTTGAATGTTGTATTAAAGTGATAAAAACCTTTTGAGTCCCGTATAGAAAAAGGAAAGAGATAATATATGAATTTATATACTCATGAGTTGGACATTAAGATAGGTCCTCCTGTTCAAATAATAATATATTTTTATTTTTATTTTTGAGCCAATAAGTCTGTGCACGGCACTTTGTCCTAGAGTCATGCACATAACATATATGTAAAATAAAGTAGAGTAGCATAAAATTCAATCCCTTTGATAATACTTTTTATATTTCTTAGGAAATACATATAAAAATAATACTTTAGGTGTCTAAATACTAATATTTATAAATTTAAATTTTAAAAAAAAAAATGATAGTCCACTTCGGTCTTATTATTTTTTATTTGGTCCACCTCGGTCTATTTTCTCCACTTTGGTCATATTCGGTCCACTTCGGTTTTATGCGGTCCATTCTCTCCGCCTTAGTTCTATTCGGTCCACGTTGGTTCTATTCGGTCCGCTTCGGTTCTAGCCCATTATGTCCACTTTGTTCTTATTCGGTCCACTTCTGTCCTATTCAATCCACTTCAGTTTTATTCGGTCCAATTTAGTCTTATTAGGTCCTATTAGGTCCATTCAGTCTTATTCAGTCTACTTCGGTCTTATTCGGTCCACTTCTTTACTACTGGGTCCATAATTTATTTTGAGCCCAATTACTGGTAGGCTCAAAATTCTACTCAATTATCTGTAATCCCAGCCAAGCTACCAATACATTGGGCCTTAAAATAAAAACAGCCCAAAAAATTAGAATATTCAGACAAGAAGAATAAAATAAAATAACTCTCAAATTCAATACCGCAAAAGTGCGAAGAAGGAAAACCAATTTATATATCAGAGTTCTCAGACACGGTGATTTATATATCAGAGTTCTCAGATTCACACACCGATACAGAATTACAGATCGAAAAGCTCCACAGAGAGAGAGAGAGAGAGAGAAGCAATGGAGGTAGAACTGAAAGAGATGCTGCATGATCTCGAATCGCTCAAGCAATCGCTTCCTGATCCTTCTCATCGTGCTTCAATCGATAAGGTATTTTTCCAAATTCATAGCTATTCCTATGTATGCATGTATGTATGTATATGAGCCTTGATCATTGTTAAATTTTGCGTTACCTAGCTTGAATTCTGGATTTTGTATATTCAGTTTGGACTAACTTGAATAAGATAGAATTGGTTTGAATTCGAATTTTGGACCTAGCTCTGTTGATGTAAGAAATGTAAGCGATGATCGCTAGTAATGGTACTATTAGTATTAGTGTGTGAACTGAAACATTATTTTAGTTTTTAAAAGAAATCCAATTATACTATATGATTTGGGCTGTGAAAAATGAGGCCTAAACTATCAATGTAGATTCTTTTTTGGTTGCTGATAAAATTATGCAAAAGGAAATGTTGTAAATTTCGGATCTTGAAGAGCAAAGGGTGAGAATCAATACAGATATTTTTACGTGGTTCGGCAGTGTACCTACAATCATAGGAGTGAGCAGAAAAAAAATCTTCACTATGAGAGGCTCTGCTCTGCTCGTACTTCCAATTCAGAATATGAGTCACTATCTCTAACAAGAAAGTAAAATCTTTTTTTTTTTTTTTTTTAAGTACATTAGCTTGTGTTAATTAGGGAAAAATTGATGATTTTTTTAAGGCTTTATTGAGTTTCAGAAAGATGGAAAATTTGAAATTTTGAAACTTGATATAATTTATTTTCGAACTTCAAAACTTGTCCAGGACTGAGTTTGCCTCAAAGTTTGAGCATGTTGTTCTATGAACAGTATTTTGTTATGAAGGAGAACCCTTTTTCTTGACACTTTTGTGACATTTAAAACCTTGGTTGTGATTTATCAATTTATTTTGTTGCTACAATTGCATAGTCGTGATTTCTTTAAGTGTGTTTTGTAGCTATGACTTTTTTTTGGTAAGTAAAAATTTTATTAGAAAAGGAAAAGGGAAAGACACATAATAATGTGTACAAGCCCTTTTCAAAGAATATAACTCACAAGTTACATTTTGTAGTTACGGCTACGAGTAGAACAACTTACAAGTCTGGAAAAGTCAGGACCTGCTCGGCGTTTAAAAGTCAAGGTATCTGTCTTCTGTATTGTACTATTTTTTTTGTTTTGTTATTGTGTTATGCCTGATTACATTACTGACTCACAAAGTAATTGCCATGGCTGCAGGATATGAGTGCAGAGGTTGTAGATAGCAATCCTTATAGTAGGCTAATGGCTCTTCAGAGGATGGGTATTGTGGAGAACTATGAAAGAATACGAGAGTTCTCGGTTGCCATTGTTGTATGTACATAGTCTCCTTTCATTGTTTCTTTTGTTGCTATAGAATGAGTGTCTATTGACTAGAACACACCTTTTTATAATATGCATATGTTTGCACATGTGAATTGATTTGTGTGTATTTCCTAGGGAATAATTTTAGGCATTATTTGGTTATCTAAAAAACTAATTGAGAAATTGGGATTTTGGACACCCAAAAACCCGCCATTACTTATGTTGTATCAACTTAATACTGTTGGATTTTCTTGATCTACTTCACTGACTTACACAAAAAGAAAGGAAAGTTGCAAATCCTGCATGTAATTTTTCTGTTAGTATTTAAAACTGAATCCTGAAATTGTTATTGCAAGACACTCATACTTTTGCAGCAAAAGTATGAGATACTTAATAGAACTAGTCTTTGGCATGTTTTGAATGATAGATAGTGGCTTGCTTCTCTGTATTTGGGATGCCACTTGCTTAGATTTATGTGTGACATCAACAACATTAACAAAGCCTTAGTCCCAAAATTTAGGGTCAGCTATGGATCCTCGACAGATTTGGTTGGGTCGGCCATGGATTTATGTGTGACTTAAAATATCTTATTTCATTCAGATTTTTTTATGGATAAAGCATACTAATATTCCATTAGAATGTTAGGAGCCCAACCTAACTGTTTGGTATTGTAATTTGGGTGTAAAATTTAATATGGAGGTTATTTTCGAGCATGCATGTATATGAATTCAATCTAAATTACTGGTTTCATTTACCCTCTTCCAGTAATAGCAGTGCGGCCCACTGGGTGATTTTTTTTCTTGTTATTTACTCTAATTGGCAGAAAGCTTTAAAGTGGCAACAACAAAACTATGTCTGGTTCAGTCAAGTTGTTCCTGGGCCTCTTTCAGGAGTTCTCCAATTTATATACTTGTTTAAAATATGTAATATGTACATACCTTACAATAATCAAGACATTTAGTTGGGTTGCTCTGATTTTCTTTCATTTGTCATTCTCTTGAGGTCACAGGGAATAGGTGGTGTAGGGAGTGTTGCAGCTGAGATGCTAACAAGGTGTGGCATAGGTCGCCTTTTGTTATATGATTATGACAAAGTGGAGTTAGCAAACATGAATAGGTTATTCTTTCGTCCAGAACAGGTATTTGTCTGCATAATTCTCATTATTGATTCCATTTTTTTAAAATTTTATCGTAGAGTTTCTTCTTTTTGGATTTTTATAGTTCAAAAGTTAAGTGGCAATGATTTTAGATAATAGCACACACCTTTCTCTCTTTATTGACTGTTGTGAAGATGCTGCTTCAGTCTTCCTATTTGTTATACAAACCAAGAATAATTATAACTCTCTAGCATAAGAAAGTTCCTACTAAATGAGCATTTAATCCTGCTAATAATGGATGTAATGCAATTTGTCTTTTCAGGTTAATATGACAAAGACAGATGCTGCTGTACAGACCCTCTCAGACATAAATCCTGATGTCATCCTTGAGGTAAACACTTTACAAGATTTAGTTACCTACTTACCTTATGACTTAATTACATGTGTGGAGTTGTTATCTAGAATTCTTTATCTGCATTTTTTGAGGAATTGGTCCTTTTTTTTTTTTGCTAGCATGTGATCCTTGAATTAACCTATGGACTTGACTATCTACTTACAAATAGGCCATCCTTAACCTGTCTAATTTATAGAACCCCATAATTAAGGTTTTATTATGAACTCATGGGTGCATATGTAAATTACATATGCACCTGGTGGATCGTAAATCTATGACCTTACCCTCCACCTTGTTGTTACAAAGTGGGGATGTGTCATTTGAGTTAGAGCTCATTGACTTTATCATGAACTCATGGCTTGGAACACATCTATTATCAACCTAGGACAAAACCAAAACAAATGCAACAACAGCATTAAAGAACAGAAAAATAAAAATAACGAATTAGCATGTAGGTAACACATGCTTGATGACTGGGGACTGAACAGTCAAACTATAAGCAGCTCTTAATTCTTAATTCCAAGTCTATATCCCAAAATTAGTATGACTTTATGAGTAGGCCATGTCTGTGTCTGTGTTAAATCGAGTAAATAGCAGTTCTTGTCATCTCTTACATTTAAAACAGCTCCTTGTTTAGGAGCCTGCAAAACCAAGAAATATGATTCGACATAAAAATGCCACTTTTCTAACCATCACCTTGTTATGTGGTCTTTAATTGCTCATGTTCAGTATTTTCCCTTCATTTATAACTTCTATATTGTTACATAAGACAAAGAAGTAATAGAACTTACGTGGAAAGACTAGATCAAATTTTGGAGAAGTGAAGAGATGCAATTGCATTTATATATTTATGGTTACTTTTGTAGTTTGACATGGCTAAATCTCATTAATGTGTTTATTAGTGTTTCCCTTATGCTGATCAGTCATCCTGTGTTTAGAGCTATACAATGAACATCACCACAGTACAAGGTTTTGAAACGTTTGTGTCAAGTTTGAAAAACAAGTCATTTCGCCCAAATAAAGAAGGTAGTGGAGTGGATTTGGTCTTAAGCTGTGTGGATAATTATGAAGCAAGGATGGCTGTTAATCAGGTAATCAGACTTTAACACTAGTTTCCTGTTAAATGTTTGAAATTCATTGTTTCTCTCTGTCAATTTCATATCTAACTTTATAAATGGTTATACAGGCTTGCAATGAAATGAATCAGACATGGATGGAGTCGGGTAAGCATGAGAGTTCCTTTATTTAATTTTTCCTTAGCGGTGACAGAACCCTTGAACTATATATTTATCAGTACATGCATACGTTTAATGTGAAATTTTTTGATGTTGGTCTATGTTATGCTTACATTTCAATTCTCTCTAGCTGGCATTTTCACCCAGTGTAAATTTTATATGGTTGACAATTTGCTTGCCTGTTCCATTCATTGTTTAGTTCTGAACAAATTCCATATCTGGATACTTACACATGCATGTGTATAGTATCTGCTTAGCCAAAAAAAAGGTGTCTACCATGTATTATACACGTAGACAAGCTTACCCACATCTATTAGATGTAAAAACTGTGTGTTTACATCATCAGCCATATTGAGTGGGGGTGCATTTTAAAACCAAGATCTATGCGCTATTGCAAGATTGCAAGTTTTGTATGTTTAGATGCACATTGATGTACTTTATAAGGAAATTTAAAACGTACATTTGTGCAGGTGTATCTGAGGATGCTGTTTCAGGTCATATTCAGTTGTTGATACCTGGTGAAACAGCCTGTTTTGCATGTGCACCTCCTTTGGTATGTTCTTTCATTTATGTAAATTTGGATGAGAGTGCATGGTTCTCAATTTGCTATGTATGATGTTGTTATGTAAAGTATTCCCATTTGAATGTGTATTTGTATATTTCTAAGGATGGTTTTATATAGTAGGTGACTTTGACATTAAAGGATTATGTTCTTTATTCTTTATAAACATCTTCCTTTGTCTTACCTTTCAATATAAATAAAATTAGTTTCTTCTATGAATGGACACTTTTATAATGGAAGTGTGAAGGGATTTGTGCTTTCCCTTTTTGTGCTTTAGGTTGTGGCATCTGGAATAGATGAACGGACACTGAAGCGTGAAGGTGTTTGTGCTGCATCTTTACCTACCACCATGGTAAAGCTTTTCTTTCCCACTATTTACCTATCAAAAGAGAATAAAATTCTTACTCACATTCTTTCAACTGCTCTTCTTGGGTATTTATTTCCCCTGTACTTCTTCAAGTAGAGATATTTTGTAATTTTTTAGTGGTCGACTGGGTTGTAAATATACTCTGCACTGTAGCGTGCTTTGCGTACGTAACTATTTTTACTGCTATATTTCCTTAGCTCAGCATGTTTTATTTGGTTTTGTAGGGAGTTGTTGCTGGGCTTCTTGTCCAGAACACCCTTAAATTCTTGCTAAATTTTGGACAGGTTTCCCCATACTTGGTAAGTCTTTACATTTGCTCCTCTCTTACACACACACACACACATGCTCATAGGCATGTGATGTTAACTTGCATAGCTGAGG
This sequence comes from Quercus lobata, assembly GCF_001633185.2. Taxonomy (NCBI): domain Eukaryota; kingdom Viridiplantae; phylum Streptophyta; class Magnoliopsida; order Fagales; family Fagaceae; genus Quercus; species Quercus lobata. Next base: position 2,897,289 of record NC_044913.1, on the reverse strand, counting down.
CAAGCTGCTCTAGGTTAAGGTCACTGCCTACTTTTGTTGGAAATCAACAGTGATATACTGATCTCCTGCCTTGGTTTTGCTTTCCTCCAGGGATATAATTCTCTTAAAGACTATTTCCCAACCATGGAAATGAAGCCAAACCCTCAGTGTTCAAATGTAGCTTGTCTAGAACGACAGGTGATAAGATTAATTTCTAGCCTTGGTTCACCAAAGTTCATCTCGTGAAATATACCAATGTCAGGTTATTAGCTTCCCTTCTGAGGAAATGATATGTTCTGTGCAGAAAGACTACATTGTTGCAAAGCCAGCTAGGGATGTTGCACTTAAAGCAAAGGTGGAAGCTGAAGCTTTGTTGGTTCCAGAATGCCCACTTCATGCTGACAATGAATGGAGCATAAGGTGCTTCTCTTGAAATTGGTTTCTATTTGGTCTTAATTGTGGGTGAAAAAAGATTAATAATGCTTAGATGAGGGGGGAAAAAAGAGGGTTACTGGGTTACAGGGATTTTAAAGGAAAAGGTTGATGCCTTAAATGTAACTGTCGTTTGAACTCTTGATACTGATTATACTTGCCATCAAAGCATATTGGTAATTATTATCAGATGTCACGCATTAATAATGCCAAATTGCTGATTCCCTTTGTGAAGCATATATTGATTACCATGTCTTATTGAGCCTTAGTAGTCAAAGTTTATTGAAATCTTCTCTGTTGATCTTTCAGTGTCGTTGATGATAGTGGGCTGGATGGCATGGATGCAGCTAGTTCTGGTAATTTATCATTTTACTCTTTAACTTATTTAGATAGCCTTGTGGTTCAAATTTGCTTAAGTTTCTATTTAATATGGATTACATTAGTTCTTCACAAAGTTCTTGTTCAATGTGAATCAAGCTCCCACATAGATGACCCCTTCTATTCTGATTACATTCACTGATTGTTTGAGGGGCTGTGTTCTGCATCTATGTCAGGAAAGCAGGCACCAAAATGGCATTGCTTTGCTTCACAGATTGTGTATTTGCATTTCACTAAATTGCTAAACACTCTTCACACGTTGGTCATTTGCTTTAAGAGACGTTGTCCCTTACGTGGGATTCCAATCCCTTATGTAGTATATATCTTGCTATGCTTCTACCATTTTATTTCGCTTCTCTGCTCATCATAGTTTATTTCATTCTATTTAGCTATTCTTTCATTTACAGACATGGAAAAGAGAGCCGCCCCAGGTGGGAGTTTAAAATACTATATGCCTAGAAATTGTATCAGGATTTAGATATTTATGTCATGCTAGCAGCCAACTTTTTTGATAAGTCATGCTAGCAGCCAACTAAAGCATGCTTGTTTGTTTATGTCAATTATTTTCTCTTACGTGGCCTTTCACTTCAGATACTCTCCCAGAAGGTCTTGTCCGAGAGCTCCCAAGTGCAGACAAGGCTCAAGAACTGCCGACTTCTGAAGCTCCACTTACGTCTAATGATGACTTAGAAGATCTTAGGAGGCAACTTGAAGCTCTCAATTCTTGATACCCCCAACAGTTCCCCACCCACCATGCTAATTTCTTTACCAAGTTAAAGATATTAATTGACTCCGTTTTTGTAACATGATTTGTGATTTTTTTTTTTTGTCTTCCTTTGGAGAGGGGGTTGTTTGGGGTTACTTCCTCTCCTTTTGGGAATTCATCTGTACAAGTTTAGATGTTATACATCTTCAAATCAAGCATCAGATCCTTTGAATTAAGAAAAAGGATAGAGACTTTAACATGATAAATGGGTTTCCCTTTTGCACTACTGCAGTGGATTCTGTTTTTCCTCTCTTTTTTGAAAAAGGGGGGGGGGGGGTGGCGAAGAGTGTAAAGACAACGAGAGTAGTTGATGATAAATCGAGTGCAGCACTGTCTATTATTCAGCAAAAAGGAAAAACAAAAAGAGCAGCACTATTTATATCTGCATTAGGCTATGATAGTTCCATCAACTTTACCAAAGATAAAAAGAAAACTGGCTTCATTCTGTGACTGCAGGCCGCCCAATAGTCCCATGCCTATGATAACCCTTCCTGCTTGTTTAGAATATATATATATATATATATATATATATATAGACGCACAAAAGGTTTTTGGCTATTTTGAAAATCGTTTGTTTAGGAGATATTCAAAAGTATTTTGATGTCTTCCCTATTTGCTACTATAACTCCTACGTAGTCATCATGTTTCAACTTTCAAGACAGTACTTATTGAACACGCAGGATATGCAAGAAAGCCACAATAATAATAATAATCAGAACAGTTGAAAACGAGGAGCTAATATGATACAATATTGCTTCAGTGAGCAACAAACTTAAATGTTCAGTTTAATAAGAACATGCAATACAAGTAAATGTGAAATCTAGGGCTCCTCAAACTTGATTAAAATTTGATTCATATGTGGCTGATGTTTCCTTACCTGCAATTTACAAAGAAGTCTCGTATTAAAATGTTAGTTGGAAAAGTTTAACTGTCTCCAAGATATTTAACATGTATACTACATGGACATTGCACATATGCATATCCAGCACACAGCACTTTTAGTTTTTACCATAAAAGACTTGAGAGTTAACTACAGATTAAGGTAGGAGCCAACTTTTGCAAAAATCAACAAAATTGAATCAATGAGGGTATTCTTAAGCCAAAACAAGCGCAGTCCTTGTCTTTTCAAGTATTCAAATTCAGAGTTTAGAAAGATCTATACAAGAAAAGAGGAAGGCTTACTTTTACACCAGCCATTGATAGTAGTTTCTGAGATGCAATATATGCAATGTCGGAATCACTTAACCTCTTCTCTACAAAATATATAACTTCAGACACACCTGCCTGCAAGAAAGAAGATGAATTAGATTTATTAAGCAACTAACTACGAAATGAGCAGATGAGATGGAAACAAATGCACAAAGTCGATATGTTGGGATAGATCCTGATAATTATGAAGTAAGTATCACCTAGAAGGCTATGACCTACATGCCAGTAATAGGTTGTTACTATTTTTGGATACAGTCTTTAAGGATCCTATCAAAAACTCCAATGGGACTCTACAAACTGCAAAGGCAGTTTCCGGATTCAAAATATTACACTGCAATAGCCAATATGAAAGGCATTTTGACTTTGTCCCATTACTAGTAACTTTAAATATCACTCTTCTTATCAGGTAAGTATGTTGAAATGTTCAACAGTTGTTGTTTATGTGAGACTTGTGAGTTGCTAACCTGACACTGTCGATTATAGATTTTATCTAAATTTGTTGTGGTTTCACCAGTTCGGAGTTCAGGTTGTGAGTGCAATTGCTATTGTTTGAGTAAATGGTGCACATCAAAGGCTCTTGTGATTTATTTATGAGGACTTAATCCCATAGTTTGTATCATGTCTTGCAGATAAGGTACAACCTGTGCATAAACTAGGTGAGAGAATGGAAAAGTTCATGCTTTAGCAATAAGGGGTGTTTAATTAGACCTAAACTTAAGTTCCCTGACAAGAAAAGGAATGAACACAGCATTCTCCCAGCAAGCCCCTTAACCATGGATCAAATTCTTGAGGGAAATATTAGCATTATTGAATGAGGGAATTTAAAACCTCAAATAGTTATACTTATTATAACTTTGTATACATAGAAAAAGGACAGAAAAACCACACCTGAATGATTATTTTGGCACATTCATTGCAAGGGAACATGGTCACATAAAGCCTCTGCAAAGACAAAAAATAAGAGGCCACTTTCACTAAAGTAATAGGATCATTGGGGGGGAAGGGGGAAAAAAAAAAGCAAGTATCATTGCCAATTACTTACATTTTTAAAGATATTTACATGAGAATGAGAGAGATGACGAAAAAAAGAAGAATTCAAAGAAATTAATAGAGGGGACAATGAGTGAAACTAAAATATGAAATGCCTGAAGCAAACCTGCCCAGCGGCAGAAGCGTGATTTGTGTTTAGGATAGCATTGACTTCAGCATGACAAACATAACTGCAATAGACAATTTAAGGGGCTGAAAAAAAATCCAAGCTAAGATATAGAATAACTTGGTAAAGATTTCAACTTAGTACAAAGCATTTGCTGATACAATCCCGTGGTCTTATGAGATCATAATACTTACGGATACTTTGTCTCTAAAGGATCCCCGCTTTTGGATTTCTGGAACATAAGACGGCAGATATTACTACTAGCTACTACTTGACAATAAGAGGAATTTATTCATTATAAAATGCTAACCTTTGCCCAAGGAAGCTTGTCATCAGAACAGCCTCTAGGAAATCCATTATAGCCAATCCCTGAACAAAGAACATAGAACACAACCCTCATTCAACATGCTGTACATGACTTTCACTGTAATTTTCAAACTCACAAATAGCAGAACCCATATGACAAAATGGATAGTGTGATGGTTTACCAAAGGTTTATATCATTCACCACAATCATTGCTTCGTGTTTTTTAAATGATCCCACTTTTTTTTTTACTCTTTTTCTTTTGGGACCTTTTAGAAGGCTCTCATTCATAGCAAATGTAAACAAGGCACACCATTTTAGATAAGATCTTACACTAAAATACTTCAAATGCCATCTTGAACAACTTACCAAGAATTATACCATTTTGACTCACTAAGCATGCACCAACCTGGATCACCAAATAAATAATCTCATATTAGACCAAGTAAACTACCAAAACACCCGCATCAGATGCAAAATCATGCATTTCAATTCAAAACATAATAAAATTTTAGGAGTAAATTAGAAAATGGAACTTAGCCCCCTGATTTTACTATTATTTTATTTTTTCTGGTCTTTCTTATCATATAACCAGCCTGATTAGTATGTTATTTTAATAAAAATTAATTTAAACAATGCATATATTTTAACTCAATTCATAATGGCAACTAAATGCTCAATCGAGGTATTTGTTATATAAATCAATACCTTAAGTGGGTTTTTGATATTTCCCCGAACCCTCAAGCGAGGTTAGTGTAATTTACTCAAATTTCTCCTCCAATACTTTATTTGTTTCACAAAATTGAATAAAGATAATTAATTTACTATACTCTTTTTAATTACAAAATAAGCACAGAGCTAACTAATAAGAGATTTAAATGTATGACCTGCCTGTTAGGGTCTTTGGATCTTTCAGCTGATAAAAATGCAATTGCCATAAAATAATCATCCCATGACAAATATCTGAACCCAGCAAATTCAAACCCACACAAAGAAACAAAAATTAGCCAATACCCAAAACAATGAATAAGTAATTACTAAAAAAATAAAATAAAAAATAAAAACTGACTCTTTGCGTTTGGAGGGATCAAATGGGTTGGGAGGAGAGCAATTGGCAGAAACGACACCGTTGTGAGTTTGGGGAAAGTGCTTCTTTTTAGGGTTTAGGAAGAAACGGAGAGCAAAAGCAGAGGCTAAAGCGCCGAACACGGTGGCCGTAGAGACCAGAGCGAGCTCCCGAGAGTTCATTGAGTTCGAATTGAATAGTAGAAAGACTTTGTTTTGGGAGGTCAATTTTTGCCGAGAAAATTTTTGCTTTAGGTTGAGCTTTCTGCTTCTGTGTTTGGCTACTAAGAAAAAGTAGCGGGAAAATAAAATGGAAAACGCGCGCCAATAAACCCTAAAGTTAAATAATTTTTTAATGATTTAAATTTTGGAAGGAAAATAGTAAAAAAGGAAAGTGTGGAGAGTGGGATTTGAACCCACGCCCTTTCGGACCAGAACCTTAATCTGGCGCCTTAGACCAACTCGGCCATCTCCACGAGGTTGGCGGATTTTTTCAAAACAAATTATATCTATGTCTGAATATTAATTAAAATAAACGAAAAGTATAAACCACAACATTTTTCAGAACTTCTTAATATAGCAGAGTGTAAGTAGTGCAGAAAAAATTGTATGTCTCTGCGAAAGTGATAGGCAACCAAACTACAAAAAAGTATTTTGTATCAAATAATACCGTATCAAAATTCAATAAATGTGAGACATGTGTGTAAAAATAACTACCGACTAACACATAACTTTCATTTGTTAGTGAGTTATTTATTTTTTGCTAACATGTCTTATACTTATTAGATTTTGATATCACTAACATGGTATCATTTGATACTAACTACCTTCTCCTTAACTACAATCTGCCATGTAAAATAATTGTGGTAAAAGTTATATGTGTGTGTGTTTTTTTTTTTTTTTTTTAATACTAGTGGTGTGTTTGGGATCCGCTTATTTTGTTGAAACTGAAAACTTTTTATTAAAAGTACTGTAGATAAAGATAAAATTTAGCTGAAATAGTACAGTGGGACCCATAAATAATACCAAAAAGTACAGTGAGGCCCATGAATAGTAGCAAAAATAAGCTGAATAGTAAAATAAGTTGGTAAAAATAATTTTTGCCAAACACACACTAGGGGTTTGTTTGGCATCCATTTATTTTGCTGAAATTGAAATTTTTTTGCTAAAAGTATTGGAAATAAAGGTAAAAGTTAGTTGAAATAGTATAGTGAGAATCATGAATAGTACCAAAAAGTGCAGTAAGATCATGAATAGTAACAAAAATAAGCTGAATAGTAAAATAATTAAGTTGGCAAAATTAATCATGCCAAACAGACACTATAATTATTCTAAAATAAATCTTGACATATCTTTGTAGAGAAATGTTACATCACAAAACTTTTAACAAATCATATGTGATAAGTTGTTATTGGTTCTAATTTAAACTTATAACTAATTATAACCTATAACTTAGAATTTGTCATGAAAGTATTGTGAAGTAAAAATGTTGTAGATGTAGTATTTCTTATATTTATATGGACAAAGTTTGGCTATAAAGTATAAACTTGGTTGTAGCTTAACACTCTTTTTGTTTTAGTGATAATGTTTTCTATAAAATTAGTAATTTTTCAAAAATTATTTTCTATAAAACTATCTCATTTTCTTAAGTTTAATAGCAACCTTAAATGAGTTGAAAAATAATCTATTGAATTACACTTTCTTCTTGTATTCTCCATGCTTGCAAAATTTTTAGAAAATCAAAGATTAATAGTTATGTCATCTATCAGTTGTTTAAATCATAAGTTTTTGTAATCTTAAATTATACAAAAAAAAAAAATAAGTTTATAGATCATGTAGAAAATAGTATTTAATTGACACAAAATTTGACACGTTTGTTAAGAACGTAAAAAAACATACAATCCAACGGTTAGATTTTTAAAATATGTATCAATATTAATTTTTTTTAAGGGAAGTTATAACTTTAGACTACAACTAAGTTTTTAGCAAAATTTTGTCTTCTGTATATTGATGCTGTCTAAGAATCAGCCAACTCCATATTCGTCCATAGTGGTCGTCCAGAGAAGAAGTGACAGAAAACGAGATACTCGTCCTTGACATGCTCGTCCATAGTGGCTTTTGGACGAGTTCTTCGCGTCCATTCTACAGGTTTGGGATGACCTTCCGTCAATCAATACTTAAGACGAGTTCATCAACAGTTACAGAAAAAAGGTGCATAAAAGACAACCTCCATGACAGTTATGAAGGTGTACTCTAGACTTTTCAGACTCCATGAAGGTAGGGGAAGTTATTCAATAGATAACCGTTTCCTGAACCTATAAAAGCACGAATCTCTGACCAAAAAAGGGTAAGTTTTCTCTAGACACAATCCCCACAAGTTTGGAATTCCCTATTTTAGAAGGAAAGACTAACTTTATCATCAGAGGGTTTGTGACCGGTCTACCCCCGGTCCCCTCTGATCATTCGTTTCTTCTTTTTCAGGCCCTCAAAGTCATCAAAATTTGTGCCATCCAATCTACTGATTTTCTAAGAATCATCATATATTATTATTATTTTTTTCTTATAGTGATTCTGAATAAAGAGAAAAAAAAAAAAATAGGTGCATGTATTAACACTAGTCACATATTACTTACTATAGACGCTCGATTTTGCACTCATAATTTAATCTTGGAAGATGGACAGAATGATCATTCATATACCCAAATTTTAGACTTGCATTACATGCATTAATTCATTCATTGCATGTCATAAAAATTATCTTGAGATTCTAACAGTCGCAACGGTATGTCCGATTCCTAAATCGGACCGTCAGATTGAAAGATATCACATGATTAAGTTTTTGTGGTCTACATACATTTTGTTTGGATGAAACCAACCAAGCATGATTAATTTAACTTAATTCTGATTGGTTAAACAATTTTGTGATTGGTTGTTGGTTACTGTAAAAAATAAGCCTGCTTGCATGAGAATAAAGTGGATAATCAAATAATAAAGAAGTTGTGGATAATTAAGTCTTTTTTGGAATAATTATCTATAAGATAATTATTACTTTAAAGACTTGAATATTAAGAAAAACAGATTAATTTTTAGAACACATATTAAAAATGCGTCTATGTGCAATTTCCAACTCAAAAATCCTTAAAAAAGGAGTCCAAATCGATCCAAAACTCAAACACGGGCTTACCACCCAAGAGGGCTTGTTGGCACTCTTGGAGTGCCGATTCGCCCAAATGTGTGGCTCAGCCCAGGAACCTCCTAATTGAGATAAAATTTATCTTTTTCGGATTTTTAGAAATAAGGACGTGTTCCAATTTGTATCTGATCTCATTTAGCTTATTTTTTTTAAGCATCCCAATCTCCATAAATAGAGGAAAAATATTAGAATTCAAGGCTCTTCTTTTTTGACTTCTCTGCTCTCCTTACGTTAAAGATGTTCTAGAGGCTTTTGCTTTAATAACTTCTTTTTTTGTAAGTAAAGTATTTTAGATCTCAAAGAAGTGAAAACTTCTTTGATTTCTAAAGTATTTGTTTAATTGAAGAGTGCGCTTATGCAAAAGGTATCTAGTTTCATTCTTCTGTTTATTTTTTTTTTCTTTTCCATTAATTAATGAATTCAAATCCTCTAAATTTGCTAGGGTACTCTACCAAATAGATTTCCTTAAATATTAACAATTCTTTAATGATTTAATAGTCTGAATTTCACCATGTAATCATTCTACTGACAATAATATTAATTATTTTATTTGCAACATTATTTTATTATTTTAAGAGTATTGTTAGTTAAATGTTGACATGGCAAAGTCTAGACCTTTAAATCATAAAAGAGTGATTAGGAATTAAGAAAATCTATTGTTAGAGTACCCTAGAAAATTTAGAGGATCTGAATCCTTAATTAATATGTTGTGATTGTTCCTTGCATGAATTTGGTTAATATGTTTGATTTTATTATGCCTTTTTTTTAATTCATGTTTGACATGCTTAGATACTTAGTTGGAACTTTCTTTGACATGTTCTTTAGTTGATTGTCTAATTTAATTTTTCTTTGATTTCAAAATCTGCTAATGATCATCAAAACCCCCTTTAAAAAAAAAAAATCTGAAACTGGTCTATATTTTCATTAAATATAGTTTTGTATTTTTTTTTTTTGTCACAAAACTGGTTTGCATTTTCATTAAATAAAGATCTGAATTTTTTTTTTGTCACAAAACTGATATGTATTTTCCTTAAATATAGATCTATTTTTTTTTCAACCACAAAACAGATCTGTATTTTCATTAAATACAGATTTGAAATTTTTTTTGAATTAAAAAAAAAATTGCAAATTTTGAAATTTCAAAGAATGAATTAAGAGTTAGGTTAAAGTCTTTTTTTAAATATGTGATGCATGCATAATAGATTTGAATTATGAATATGAGTCATCTTTTGCAAATCTCATTTTTTTAACTTTACCAAAAAAAAAAAAAAAAAACAGATCTGATTTTTCTTAACAAAATCCCATTTTTTATCCTTTACAAAACAAATCTGATTTTTATTAGCAAAATCCTATTTTTTATCCTTTACAAAAACATATTTGATTTTTATTAGCCAAATCCTATTCTTTTTACACTTTACAAAACAAATATGATTTTTATTAGCAAAATCCTATTTTTTACCCTTTACAAAACAGATCTAATTTTTATTAACCAAATCCATTTTTTTTATCCTTACAAAATAGATCTGATTTTTATTAACCAAATCCCTTTTTTTTTTATCCTTTACAAAACAAATCTGATTTTTTGTTAATCAAATTTCATTTTTCTCAACCTTACAAAAAAGATTTGATTTTTCTTTAAGAAGAGGGCATATTCATAAGACAAATTTGTTTAAATTAATTGTTGCCAAGTGTTTGTCATATGTGTTACAACATATCATTCAACATCATACAAAAGGGTATATAATGGTCATTAGAGTCTAGAAGACCAGATTTTGTTTAGGCGGAATGGGTGCCTAACACCTTCCCATTCCGTAACCTAGCCCCCGAACTTAGGATTTTGGTTAGTAGATTAGTGTTTTGTCTTTAATTTTGGTAGATTATAACTAGGATCAAAGCTTTGTATTTTTTGCATAGATTGTAATTAGGACCAAACCCTTGTAAGGTTATGCTACCAAAATTGTACTCTTTTTTCTATCAATGACATTTGATGTATTTTGGACATGTAATTGTACTTTATTTTTTTCTTATTTTTTTGTATAAAAAAAATAAGTGGCAACTCCACACAATTACCCAAAAGAGAGGTGCCCTAAGCACCCAAATCTTTTTTTTGAGAGCACCTCCTTTTCGCGGTCTCTCACACTTATCATGTCTTAATAAAGTATTAGTCACATTTGGTGTTATATACTAATTGTTAGGCACTAAACACATGCCATTGTGATGTCCCAATCACTCTTTTAAACTCCTTTAGTCGCACTAATGTAGCTGTATGTCCTTAGTCCTAACTCCTAACCTTTTTTTGTTTAACAGGCCCACATATATATAATAAATTATGGAAAGTGATAATCATCAAAACATGCAAAAAATGCACTGACTTGTCTATTAAAATCCTCTAAACAGTTCTTACTCTATTTTTTTTTTTTAGAATATTAAATATTTTTAATTCACACACAGGAAGAGGGGAGAAGATCTTAAAGAAACTTACAGTGGTATATATCCAAAATAGTTCTTATTCTGAATCTAAGCAATATCTATTAAATCCATCTAACAGTTACATGATAAGCTAATTACTAATTTAAAAATAATTTTTAATTTGATTAGTCAATTGACATATCCTTTGGATGCATAATCATAATAGCAACAAGCACCAAAATACAACAAAGTGTTAACTAAAAGAAAAACCCCAAAATTGAGCAAAAGAAAAACGCCTTCGATTTCGCCGGCGAACCCACGAACCGAGATCACGCCATGAACCCAGAGCCCAGATCACGCCTTCGACTTCGCCAATCTACGAACCCACGAACTGATCATCGACCCAGAGCCTTCGACCCACCGATCTACGAACCCACAAACCGATCTTCGACCCATGAGCCTTCGACTTCGCCTGCAACCCAGAGCCTTCGCGCCACGAACCCACGAACCGATCTCTCTCTCTCTCTCTCTCTCTCTCTCTCTCTCTCTCTCTCTCTCTCTTTGTGATTTTGATTTTTTGTGTGATTTTGATCCACCCACGAACTGATCTACGTTTTTGTGTGATTTTGATTTTTTACTTTCTCTCTTTGATCTCTGATTTTTTTGTTGTTGTTGTGGTGGTGTGGGTGGTGGTGTTTTGGTGGTTTTCCTGTTGTGTGGTGGTGGGTTTTGTGTGGGTGGTGGTGGAAAATAGCATTTTTAGAATGTTACCAAACACATGAAAATATTTTCTAGAACAATTTTCATAATCCAACCAAACACTTGAAAATATTTTCCTTTCCCGAAAATAGCATTTCCGGAAAATAATTATTTTCTGGAAAATATTTTACATGAACCAAACACAGCCTAAATGCACCAATCTTTTCTCCTTGCTAATTACTAGTTTCGCAAATTGAGCCACCAATCACTAGACCAAGTCTCCTTAGACACTTTAAGACATCTTGAAGAATTAGGGATTGCTCCAATGTTTCTCAACCCCAAACAGCAACAAAAAACACTCAAGGTTTTTGTCTATAAGGTTTTAATATCCTCCGAAAGGATTTGGAAATTGGTGAGAGTGAAGGTAGAGGGGAAAAAAAATGAGTTTTTGCTCTAGAATGAAGGGTTGCTCTCTAACTCTTCAATATGAGACTTGGGTGCAGAATCTCAAGGATTTGAGGGTTAAATAAGAGGGCTAAGTATATGGGTATAACAAAGAGTGAATTTAACAAATTTCTCTCAAGCTTGCAATCTTGCTAGACCAAGAGAGGGGCGAGTATCGTGCGAGATTGCAGGTTAAATATTTTTTTAAAATTGTACTTTGCCTGACATGCAAATTTCACTGGATCAAGATTTTCACTACAACTTTAACTTTAGTTCTTGACCTCTCAACCAAGTACAATGTAACCCACAAATGTGTAAATTACAATGAAAATACTAACAAGGAAAAAAAAAACATGAAAATTTGACACAAAATATGCTAACATTAAGGTCCTAACAATAAGAAACTTGATATTTTGATAAGTAAGCAACGTTTAAGAGAATTCATAATGGTGAAGGTAAAATTTTTAGTTTTTAGCATCTCAAAAACTCACTTTATCTATTTTATAACTCACCCTACATCAATTCTCTTATTTTTCACATCTAAGCCAAACATTGTTCACTTATTTATTAATTTCTTTCTCACTTTCTCTCTGCCACAAAACACCCACAAACGCCCCACACAGCTGGCCACAAAAATCCAACAAACCCACACAATCGGCCACACATACTCAACAACACCAGCCACCGGCGCAACTATCACTATGCACAAAACGACATTAAACCCCACAACCCACAACCCACAACCCGCCACAAAACCCATCATCACCGAAAAAGAGAGCAAAGAGAGAAAAAAAAAAAGATTTCAGTATGAGGAAAAGAAAAAAAAAAGATAGAAGAAAAAGAGAGAAACGGCTGGAGCTGAAGAGAGAGAATTGGAATAAAGTATTATTTTTTATTAACTTTGTAGTTACAATAAGCTGTTATTTTTAATAGTTTACTGTAGCTTAGGTGTTAAAATTTTTAGCTCTAGCACCATCAATGTAACATGCATTTTGTTGTTTGTGGTGCTAAAAATAGTTTTTTTTAGCAATTTAAGAGCATCATTGTCTAAGTAATCCTGGTTTTGTATAATTTACATGGGATTGGGATGCATGGGTAGATCCCAATTATATATTTTGTGATCCTAGGACGTTACGAATTGTGATCATCTCATGTACATCACAATCTACATTGCTGGAGAGCAATACTAGATGAGAATAACTCATCAAGACACTTCAAAACACTTTCTCAAAAAAAAAAAAAAAACACTTCAAAACATTTTTCATATGACTTTTTTTAATCATCTTAGGAAAAAAACAAAATTCTTAGAAGATATGTTTCTGATGAAAGTAATAATGATTCTCATCTTTACCAAAAAAAAATAAATAAATAATGGTTCTCATAGGGGCGGAGCCAGAGAGGAGGGGGGGCAGGTAGGAGCCCCCCCCTGACTCTTTCCAAAAAAGTCCTCATATTTTTCTATAAAGCAAACATACCCCAGCATGGAATAAATAAATAAAATGCACATTTTATTTGAGAAAGTTTAAAAATGCAAAAAAATTTCACAACACTTTTATTTTTAGCTTAGATACATCTCAGAATAGATATATTTTATTTTTATTTTGACCAATGATATACTGATATTTTAATTTATTGTAAAAATATTGTGAGGTTTTGTGGTATTACTCAAACAACTCCTCTCACTTTAAATAATGAGTCTGACACAAAATAAATGCCATTGCCACCAAACCTTTTTAGACTTTTGACAAATTTGGCAATTTCAATCCTTTTTCCTTTTTACTTATCCAAATTTCTTTCCTTTCATTTTAGTTTAACAACGTGGAACTCAAACTTTACACAAAATAATAATAATAATAATAATAATATCTTGTATGGCACTAAAGTAGTAAAGCATCCATTATTTTTTTCTCCTTCATTTCTTGCATTTTCATAGTTTCAAAATTTGATTTTTATCATAAATTCAAATTTTAAATAATTAGAAGAATAGAGAAGGAAAAGTTGAAAATTATTTTCTCAGTTTATTTTGAGGAATCAAATTAAATGTCTAAACTTGATGTATATAGATTAATCTCTTACTTTGATAATTGATCGCCAGGAATATTTTTACAATTGTTTATTTATTTTACAATTATTTAAATTTTAATAGATTTTGTATGACAATTATTTTTGTTTATAATTTTATTATTAATATTGATTAATAATTTAGGCTCTTTTTTATCATTTTTTAATCTTGCTTCCCCTAAACTGAAATCTTGGCTTCACCACTGGATTCTCACGAAAAATGAAATGGAATAAATAAAATATATGATAATAAGTTTTTTTTTTTTTCCAAAAACTATAACAACAAAAATCATTTTTTACAATTTCATTTAAAAAAGAAAATTTGAAGAACGAATAAGATCAGAAAACTCTTCTTCTTTAGCCATATACAAACGACCTAGAGAGTAATTAACCTTGGCTAGTTGGCTTTAGCCCACAGATGATCTCCACATTCCACACTCAGTTCTCTCAATCTAGACAACAAGCACTTTCCTTAGTGGTCTTCTCTACAAACTATTGCCGACATAGTAGAGGAGCTTCGCACTACTACATGCCTGCATCAAAGTTGAGCTTTACCATACCCAGTGGAGGAGTCCAGATTTTCCCCACTCTTCTATTCATGCAAAACTCCCTCCCAAGCCTCTATATATAGACTTTTAAGATATTCAAGAATGATAGGATCAATGTCCTTAGCTCCCAGATTTGCTTATTTCTCAACATCCATAACATGTAAAATACTAAAACTATGTAGTACAAAAAGTTTACAAACTCACATGGCAATGAATGTGATTAGTGTTGTGAGTTTTAGTTAGCTCAATCAGTAAAGTTTCTTATTGTCAAATAAGATATATAGTGTTTGAATTCCGCTTACACAAAAAATTGATTGATGTTTTGGCTTGATAATAAAAAACAATCATCATAAAATGGACGCTATATAAAAAAAATAATGTGATCCTATAACCAACATCAATATAATATATATTTTTTGTTAATTACTTTTTAATAGTAGTGTGTTTAAAAATTTATATAGTATTTTCTAATTCTAAACTTATGTTTTAAAATTTATAGTCTCCCTATAACATATTCCAACTTACGGTTGCATTAAGTAGTAAGTTATGTGCAATTGTATCCTTTAGAGATATCATAAGAAGTTTAGTAGCATTTAAAAGAATGCTGACCCAATGACTAATTGTTAGATTACTTAGGGCTCGTTTGGTAATGTCGTTCTAAAAACATTCTTTAAGTGTTGTGAAAATATGAGCGAGTAAAAACGTGTTGTGGAAATACTTGTTGTGTTGTTTAAACAAAGAAAACTGTTGTTCAAACAACATTATCAAACAGACTCTTATTTTGCAAAATTTAAATGATCAACTAGACATTGACCACACAATTTGAGTCATTGTACATATAGTAAGAATATATGTTCAAGTGTTCCTTCTTAACATTGCAAAAGGGGCATCTATGATCCCCAATAAGGATTCGATGCTTTGATCAACTAGTGAATTCAGGGCAACTTTCCAAATAAACAATTTTAAATCTCTAAAATGAATCTTTGAGCTTTATAACTATAAGCCATCCATATGCTCTTTACAGACTGTATTAAAGAGATTGAATAACATTCACTGCTAATTTAGTCTAGAAGAAGGATTCAGTTCACCTAGTTACTTTAAAAGATAATATTCTTCCCAAATAATTTGAGTTAAAAGAAAATATTCATTCAACCTTTGCTCTGAGTCTGACCAGACCATGGATAGAGGGGACTACTCTTACTCTACTCTCTCTGCGTATCTTGCTGTCTGCAGAAACAAATCTGATAAAACCTCCCACCACCCACATGATGTGTGACGCAGAAAGGTCTTCCACAAAGGGACCCATTGCTGAACGCTCCAAGTGTCCGTAAGTAACCCCACAAAAACATTAAAAAAAAAAAAAAAATACACAAGTAATGTTAAGGACACAGAATTTTCATAACAAAGCATAAGCGTTTGTCTATAATTACTGCCCCTTATCTCTGCATGTTAGCCTTTTAGGCAATAATTTGTTACTGGTTCTTATTTCGACCCGCTATTTACTTTACTTTTTCAAGTGCTATTAACAGTTTGTTAATTAAGTTTTGTTGTGAAACTATTGTGAAAAAATAACGTTTTTTTAGCTTTATTTTTTTTTAAAACACAATAATCATGGTAAGCCTCACCAGGTGTGTGACCCTCCCACGTGCCGACCTGCCCTAAGCGTGGGCTGCTCATCAATACAAAAGTGAAAGGCTTTTTGGTGCTAGGGGCCGACAACCTAGGCCTACCAATAAAGCTTAAATCCATTTCTAGGGAAAAAGACCCCCCCCCCCCCCTTAACCCAAAAACCCTCAACGCACGTGCGACTCTAATTATTACACAACCCATTCACACACATAACCCTAGAAAAAAAGAAACCCCTAGAAAAAGGAAAAGTCAATTAAATTTTTTTTAAATAACCAAAAAGAGGAGAAACAAACACTGCACAAGAAGTCAAGAAGGAACACACAAAAAAATAAAGAAGAGAAAAGCTACTCTACTCATAGCCCAATAACGTGATCCGTTATATTTTCCTCATGATTAGGCCTTTTGGGACCTTTTCGTATAACGGAATGTCACTCACTGTTTTTCTTATCTTCAAGCTTCAAAATATTCACCAAATAGCCCTTCGAACTTGACTTTATTTGCAGTGAGTTTTGAGTCCTTGAATGAACAAGAACAAGGGTGTATTGGTCACTTCATGGTTTTTGTATGGTGTTTAAACCATTTTGCATGGGAACAATGGGTATAATGGTCACTTGGAAAGGTTGACAAGTTGCTCTCTTTTTCCTTTTAATTATTAAGTCCAAGTGATAAAAAAGTTCTCAAATTTTTCCCCTTGTATTTTACTGTATTATGATAGATTCGAAGGTGTTTCACTTAGGTTGAGAAACAATAAAAATTAAGTTGCTTGATTACATTATTAAATTCTACTAAATAAAATTATATTATGATTGTTGTACAATAAAAGTAATTGATTAATGGAATCATGTTTTAGTGTTGAGATGATATGGAAATGAAGTTATACCAAGTACTACTAGGCACTATAGTAAGTGTGCGTTTGACAACACTTATTTTTGCCAACTTATTTTACTATTTAACTTATTTTTACAACTATTTATAAGCTCCATTGCACTTTTTGATATTATTCATGGGTCTCACTGTACTATTTCAATTAACTTTTACATTTATCTATAATACTTTCAGAAAAAAAGTTTTCAGTTTCAGTAAAATAAGCAAATTCTAAATAGATTCTAATAAGTGTGTGTTTGGCAACACTTATTTTTGCCAACTTGTTTTACTATTCAGCTTATTTTTATTACTATTTATGGATCTCACTGTACTTTTTGTATTATTCATGAGTCCCACTGTATCATTTCAGCTAACCTTTACCTTTATCTATAGTATTTTCAGCAAAACGTTTTCAATTTCAACAAAATAAGCGGATTCCAAACAGATCTTAAGTTTAAAAAAAATGATTTTTTATTTATTTATTTAAAATCTCTAATTATTTTGTGTAGTGATACTAAAGATGTCACAAATTTTATGACATCAACCTTATAAACTAATGTGTCAACTTTTAAATACAAAATAAAAGAGTAAAATATAAATTTTACTAAATAATTATTACAAACTAATATGTCATCTTTACTTACAATACAAAAAATAGTTAAATTTTTTATTTATCATGTTGTTAACATAGTACCAATTAAGATAAGTGTAATGTTATTTCATAAGAAAAGTAAAATTATATAATATAATTGATTTAAATATAGCCAAACAAAAGAGAACCTATTTAGTATATTGGTATGATAATAAAGAGCAATCATGTCATCGATTTCAAATCTTGTCATATCTAAAAAGAAATATATTATTAGTATATAACAAAAACTGTATGATTCACGAAAAGTGATTATGATCCACGAAAAGTGATTTTGCACCGATCACAGTTAAACAGTTTGGTAGATTTACGTACCCAATAAAAAAAAAAGTTGTGAATTATTATTTTTTATCTGACATTGCTGTTTGTTTATATATACCACAAGTTTCTGCCACCCCCACTTGAAATTTTAAACCTCTCTCACCCACAAACCTTAGTCATTTCCTCTGTACTTAACCTTTTTGCTTACAATGGAAGGCAAAGATCAAAAAGAGTTACAGCTACTCCCTAATCCATACTCATCTGTACGATCTTCTTCTTCCTCATCACACATGTCATCTCGTCCGTTCGATCCTTCTTCGTTCAGATATCGATCATCATCATCATCAAGAACTGTGTCTGATCCCTATGAAGCCCCAGCACTGGACCTGCAGTTATCAATAAGCGTTAGGCCAATCCAACAAGCCTCGGATTGTGTTCTTGGAGGCCCCATTTGCGGCTACGATGAAGATGAAGTGAAGCCGGAGACAACAAAGACTTGTGTTGAGGCAATGAAATGGCAAGCGGCGGAGCAGATTCGATTGGCCGCGATAGAGAAGGCTTATGCAGAGAGGGTGAGAGAGCTTACAAGGAGAGAAATGGAGATTGCACAGTCTGAGTTCGCACGTGCAAGGCACATGTGGGAGAGAGCTAGAGAAGAAGTAGAAAAAGCTGAGAGAATGAAGGAAAGGGCAACGCTGCAGATAGATTCTACGTGCATGGAAATCACTTGTCAGTCTTGCAGACAAAGGTTTAGGCCTTAGTGCTCAATGATATATATATGGATTTCGGAGTATTCATGAAAAACCCGAGTTTGTTTTGAGTGGGTGTTTCGTGCACTGAGTACTTTTTTTTTTTTTTTCTTTTTTCTTTCTTTCTTTTTAATGTTTATGCAGATCTGGGTATTGGGTTTCTGCAATTTGGTCTTAACAAAGTCATATATAAGGTTAAAGATAAAGCAAACAATAAAAGTGGCAGAAGCTAGAACTTGGTGATCGATGCCCTTTTCTTCTTTTTCATCATGATCTGTATGTTGAATAATTATTACAATAAAATGTTGCCACAAATTTCAAATACTCCCATGTGTGTGCAGACTTGTATGTAGCTTGAAGCACTTGTTAAATAATTTATGCTTATCGATAAAGATCATATGTATTGGCATAAATATCGAGTACTTCAACATGTTTTTTCACACCCATATGACAATACACACGGTTTTCTAAGTAACAGGATCAGAAAAGTTGAAAAAACAAAAAGCTGTTTTAACTCATCGTTGGTCTCGATGACAACCATTCCTTGATTCAGCAGTCACAACTCAGAAATTTAATGCCGTTTAGTTGTCTGAGTCATTGACAATTGTTTTGTTGTGGTTTCCTTTTTTTCCTGTCATGTGATTTTCAATCATTTCTTAGTACCCAGATATACGTACAAAGCTAGCTGTAGGGTGCAACATATACACAACGTGTGATTTAGAAATCCTGAGTGCTGAAAGATGCTCTAAAAACAATTTAATTTCCTGACTACCGTATAAATAATTCATCTGACATGAGATAGAGACCGCAGATGATTAGATTTTCATCCCAATATCTGGAACACATGCTAGCACAAATGTCTGCATGGACACCATATAATTAGAAGTAAATGAGTTTCTAAAAATGTGTAGCTACTTGAAAATTGCCATGGTTGATAGGATGACTTTTCTGATATCTTGGCTTGTATCATGATCGACCAAATTAAGAGATGATATGCTGATATGATTATCCCCTTTGTAAGCACAGATTAATTTCATGGAATTGTAAAGATACTACATGATTGGCAAAGTTGGCAGCTTGCCATATCATTTGGTGATTTATACAATCTAGAACCAACACATTTTCTCTTTAATCATTTCAAGTTTTGTCACCTCCATTCCATGATTTAGCTTAAATATTACAAATATAAAAGTATATCTAATGTTAAATAACGTGACATTTGGTATGCCGGTAGGTTTAAGAAATAAATTTTTAACCGTGAAATGAACTCGGTCCTCATTAGCAGCTGTAGGTTGTCATCAAGTTTCATTTCCAGATGAGCCTATTTCAACACTGAAAATGTATGACACAATCAAGAGTTAAATCAGACCCTTTAAAATCAAATATAAGGCAAATTAACAGTTAAGAAAAAGTATCGGCACACCCAAATATGCTTTAACATATGATCATTTGCTACTAATTAAACTGCTGCATCCTGAATTAGCTAGACTTTGTGAAACAATTAAAATTTTGAATGCTACTGCAACTCTAGGCTTATGTCGACACTGCCTCAACAAGTCAAACATGGTGGTCAAGTTGGGAACCTTGACTTGATAGAAAGGCAAATGAATCAGAACAAAAAGCGAGTAAAATTCATCAAGAACAAGACAGGATAGCTGTATTCACTTGTATTCAACTTCTTAACTTTTGCTCATCAGAAACCAAACACCCACTACCCATGTCTTGTGAACCAACACAAAAGAAACATTTTTGGATAGGATGACTCTGCTAAAAGCATCAATCAGAGAGCAGTGAGCAGTGCTCCTTTTCTAGTTGTCGCGAGAATAGCATTAGCTTGATTTGTCAGCAACCTCCAAACATATTACTCAAATACAGTTAATCAGTCAAGAAGTGGCTTCAATAATACACAATTTGATTCTTTGATGAGGTCATGACATAATCTAGTGGGGCAATGGATCATAAAGTCTCAACATTAGGTCCTTCTGAAAAGTACATTTGGGTGCAGCTAAGAAAGCATGGGAAGAGAAAAAAAAAAAAAAAAAGTGATTCTGATCTAACTATTTATTAGTATATATATTTATATATAGTCATATCCTTAATTTGGTAGCCAGAATCTTCTTAACTGCCAATCTTAATTAAGGTTCTAAAGACAACTTAATTTCTCACCTCCTAACCACTGGTGTTTTCTTGCTTCCACCAGCAATTGTTGCTAATATAACTTCAAAAAGAAGTTAAGACCACCCTTTTCATTTGTTCAATGCTTGTGGTTTCAACAAGATCAATTTGTTCTAGTCCTTTTTAATCCTTTTTCCTTTTACAAAAACAACAATCAAGCATTAGTTTCAAAATTTTTGGGTCGGTTCTAGATATACTCAACAAATTAGTAAGGTCGACCATATGAACTCTTTTTTGCTGGTCATTTTATTGAATCGAAATCATACTATTTGTTACCTTACTTCCTTAATGGACATATCAAAGTTTACAACTTCTATTAATGTCATTTTTGTCTTCGTCTATCTTTTTTTACTTCCCAACTTGAAACAAGTCACTTGTTGTAATTAGTGCATTAATCATTTTCCTCTAAAATAATCAAAGTATCTCAAACGACTTCCTCTCATATTTAAAGACAAGAAAATTTCTCATGTTATTATGTGTGCAGATTTTGAATGATGTCCTTACTAGCTAGCTTTAAACCACAGTTTTATATGATCAAAATCTTCAAAAAGGTGTAAGGAAAAATACAGTTTCTCAAAAAATGAGTGCAGTTTGTTCTATAGGAAACCTAGATAACTGTGTATCTGCTCTCCACTGAAAAAGTTGGATGTCATTGATAGAAATTTACAACCTTGACTGGTAACATAACATAATCACTGTGGTGAGTTCATATGGACTCACAACATCAGCAGAATCTAATTCATGATAAACTGTACTCCGACATATGACCAATTTCATCATGGATACCTTGTCTTTTATCTTTTATTTGGTTACAATCATAGAAATGCAAGAACCATCAATTCTTTCAGAAAGTTGAAGTGCATGATAAAGATGTAGGACACACTAGCTGAGTTATCAAAGTAGTCATCATGACAAAACCTTAAACTTTGTCTTTTTTCACGTTGTCCACATATGATTGTCAAGTGATACTGTTTGTTCTAATTGAATTGCAAAGAATAATATGTTAACTCATAAATCCAGCACTATAAGTAATTCTTGGAGAAGAATTACGTTTAATTTTGATTGTGAATCAATGTCTGAGAGTCTAAATTATATATCAGGATTTTCTCAAGTCACCTTCACTTTATCCGACAAACAAATCTTTGCCAAACTCAGAGACAATCAGTGGGGAACCACATTCATGCATATCATGATTTTCTATGACTACACGGCACAAACAATGTATTCTTGCCCATAGAGAAGTCTATAATTTCTTATTTTCTTTACAGATGAAAATTGGTGGACTAAATCCTGAGATATATATATATATATATATATATTAACAGTTTCAATATTTATTGATGTATGATAGGAGATGAGAATCCAATTCATCTGAACTCTAAAGGACAGTGTCAATGCTTTTCAATTCAAAGTTGGAAATTAAAATTTGGACAGGAGTGGTGAGCAACTATTTAGAATTAAGAAGGGACAAAAATTGGTGGAGTCATAGTATCATGTGAGGATTCACAGAGTTCAGCTGCTATGATGATATATAGTAATTATTGAAGAGGTGAGATAAAATTTTTGAGGTAAACAAAAGAAGAAAAAGAGAGGCCCGTAAGAAATTATGTAGTTTTATAAGTAATAAATTAAATTAAATTACGAAGTTTCAAAAAATAACAAATAAAATTATTTACTTTCAAAAAAGTAAGAAATTAACTATAAGGTTTCATAAAACTAACAAATGATATTTTTAGATAACAGAATGATCAAGATTGTTCAATTAAGTCATTTATAAACCAATCAAGAGGAAAAGTCTAATGACTTTTGAATGCATAAAGTTTAGATCATGGTGGGACTAAACTCTTGCTGTCACACCAATGTGAATCCCACCATTTCATTAATTATAGTAGACTTTAATAGCAGATGTTGTCTAGGTTCTTTATGATCTTTTCAACCTAAAAAGCTAAAAGGATAAAGAGAACCATGACATTTATCATACTAGCTAAGAATTTATTATTCATCCAAAAAAGAAAAAAAAAAAGGAAAAAAAGAAAGAAAAAAGAAGCCCATACTTATCATGGAAACAACATGCTTTCCAGCTGCTTGTGTACCACTTGAAGTAAGAGAAAATAATGTTTCACACTCGTAGATATACACTTCGTACACACAATATTCATACTTTCTTTTTTTGCATTCACATTTTTTAATAAAAATTTACATTTAACACGAGATTGATGATGTGTACAAAAAATATATATTAATAACTGTGAGATAATCAATACCCTTTTTACTCATATATACCCCAAAGTAAATTAAATTGTTAGTCCATATATATGATAGAAACCAGAGATTTTTTATTTTTTATTTTCTTAAAAAAAAAAAGTGTGAAAGTGGTTGCTATGCATTTTATATATTAAGCCTGAATCTCTCAGCCACATGCAACTTGCCAATAATGATTGCTATTAGGTATCAGTCCTAAAAAGAAGCTAGCCAGTAGCCAATATACAATGTCGCTAATTATTGCTAAGTTTCTATTCTTTTGGAGTACTTCCAGCAATCTTTAATTTTGACTGTAATATGATCAAATATTAGGGTAAATTAAGAAAATCTGAATATGTATCATAAATCATAATCTTACAATTAGGACAATGAGTCAGGAGGTTTGCGCCCCACAACTTATTATACTTTTTTGATGATTTTTTTTAGTTTTTATTTATTATGAATTGCACCCCCACAACTTATACGATTCCAAAGATTCATGACTACTCTCAAGAGGTTGGCTTAATAGTTCTTAAGGCCTTATGATATCTATGAGATTCTGGGTTAGAAATCTCTTGGCAGCATCCCTTATGAGATTATTCCATCTTGTAATAACCTAATGCATGTGAAACGAAGGACTATATACATCCAAGGAAATATTAAGATATTCGAAAACGTCTAGATACCTTCATTCATTAAAAAAAAGAAAAAAAAAATTCATGACCATAAATATAAAATTATTGGAAATTCAATGATACATAAAAAGTAAGCATGCATGCTACAATTGTAGACAGATTACTGATGCCAAGTTATAGCTCGAGCCAATAAAGGAATACGTATACAGATAAGAAAATGTTTTTGATGACATGAAATAACAACTCTATCTAAGAAAGAACTCAAATCATACATAGGTATAAGGTGACAACCATAATTAATAAGTAATTCTCTCCTTGATCATATTTTCTGATTCAAGCATCATAGCTTTTTATTATGGGGCTGCTACACTGGTAGCACTCTGAGTTTCTCTTATTGTTGGCAGCAGGCATCTTGTGGATCTATATGTTATATAACCAAATGCATTCACAATCAACATTTTTGGTTTATTCAGTCTAAAATTAAAATGTTTATAGAGCTATAAATGAATTAAGTGTTTATGAAAAGCTCGAATTTGGCTTTGAAAATTGGAAAATGCTTATTTCTGTTAAACAAGCCAAGCTCAAACATTATAATAAATATGTTCATAAACAAACTTGTAAACATGAATCTTGATTTAACTATAAAAATATTATATTCTTATATGTATATTTGTTTAAAATATATTGATATAGACTTGAGAACGGATTGTGTAAGTTTATAAATAGGTCTATATGATATCAAATTATTATTTGTAGTTTATTGATAATGTAATCAGTCTATTCTAGTAAAAATGCATAGATTTATGAAAGGATAAAAAGTTTTAGTCATGATTTACTATATATGAGAAAAGAACAAGTTAATTAAGCAGCCTGTGAACAAGTTTGAGCTTGTTTGACAAGAAAATGAATAAAAATTGAACATGTAATCTTTTGGTAATGAGCTTGAGCTCGGCTGGCATTCAAAATAAAATTAGGTGTTTGTTTGGAATAGAAGGGGATGAAGGAAAGGAGGGAGGAGTAAATGAATAAGTTTTAACTTTTAATACTAACTTAAACCTTTACTAGCCAATTTAATTGTAACCAATTAATAGCAAACTTCTTCATGTTAGAAGCAAGTCAGAATGAGTATATGAACTGACAAGAGCTAAAGATATGTGACACTTATTTATTTATTTGATAATTCAATAGTTGGTAGATTTCAAGGAAATTCAAACTAGCAGAGAGACAATTTCAAGCTTCTTGTATGTGATTAAGGACAAACAAATAGGGTTGTAAACAAATTGATCTAGCCCTTTTATTCTTGGAAGCTAATGTAAAAAAAAAAAAAAAAAAGAGCTAAAATGCAAACTAATCCTCTAAGTTTCTTCAGGAATGTCATTTTAGTTTTCTTAATTCTATTAACTTTCGTTCATTTCAGTCCTCTAACTTTCAAATTTATTCAATTAAGACTTTTCCATCCATTTTTGTTATATGTTGTGGTTAATTTTTCAATTTTTTAGATTTATCTTCAAAATTTTTAATTAAAAAAAATCAATTAATGATTAAAAAATATTTTTCAATTTTTTTTTTCAAAAAATTATAAAAAAAAGTTTGACAAAAGGCCTTAATTAAATAAATTTGAAACTTAGAGGACTAAAGTTAGAGGATTGAATTGGAAATCTTAAGAAACTTAAAGGGTCAATTTTGTATTTTAGCCCAAAAATATATATATATATATATATATATATATATATTAAGTCTTTAAGAGAATTACCATATTGAAGCATTACCTTATAAACATGCAAATTTTATAAGTCAATTTTCTCCCTCCAAAAGAAGTAATTTAAACTTAATAATAACATACAAGCTAGGCTTTTTTTTATTATTTAATTTTTTAAAAGAGACAGAAATTAGATTAAAACAAATTAAGAAGTAGAAAACTTAGGGTATATAACACCCCAAACGTCAACTAAAAACTAATACTACAAAATACTAGTGAAAGCTCATTCCTTAAGCCAAAAGATCCGCGCATATTTGATGTATTACTTTCTCTACTAATAATAAATTTCCTTTGGAAGTTAGAAATTGGCGGGAATTTTAGTTGCGACGAAGACGCGTACAGAAATTGCGCTTTTTAACTTTTTAACGGCAGTAACCTCGAAACAAAACACGCTAATACAAATAGCGTATTCGTGAATAAGTTAAGTTAGTTACATTTTTGGCGCAGAACCGTTTCAGTGACCCCGAACCCATATTTTCCAACCCGAACCCGAATTCCAAAACTCCGTAACCCGATTCTCTTCGTCTTCTTCGAATTCCGTTTTTCCTTTTTCAAGATTTCCCAATCTCTCAGAGAGAGAAGCTTCCGTACGATAATGGAGGAAAAATTGAAGGCTCAGAAACCAAACCCTAACCCTAACCCTAAAACCAATACTGCGAAGAAGAAGAAAAAGAAGAGTGAGTACGAGTTCTGCAAAGTGTGCAATCTGAACCACGATCAAGGCCAGCGACACAAGTACTTTCCGAGCCACAAGAGTTCGCTGTCGAACTTTCTCTCTCGGTTCCAAACCAAGCTCTCCGACGTTCGCTTCTTCCTCAAGAACCCTAGTCCTCTCCGTCCTGAGCTCGCCTCTAAAAACCGGTTCTGGTGCGTCTTTTGCGACTCCGATATTGACGAGATCGGCAGCTCCTTCGCCTGGTACTGCTACAGTTTCTGTTTTAGCTAGTTTTTGAATTATTTTGTTAAATTCCTGTTTGGTTGCTGAGAAAATTAGAGGAAAAGAGGAAAGGAAGTAGAGTTTTATAAATTCTATGCATTTTGTTTTAGTTTTATGAGGCATTGTAATTATGAGAGACTTATTGAATTTATCGTCGAATTATGGTGATTTTTTAGCAGCCAATAGCTCGGTACTACCAATTCTAATCATCCAAAAAACTTTAATAGTGTTGTTAAATTCATGTTTAGTTGCTGAGAAAAGAAAGGAAAAAAAAAATGAAAGAAATTATGAAGTTTTTGAAATTCTATGTTTTGTTGTTTCAGTTTAGTGGAGGTTTTGGTTATCTGAGGCTTTATAACTGTGAAAGAAAATTATAGACTCAATTGAATTTATTGTCGAATTTATAGTGATTTCTCAGTTGCTAAACTGGTTGAATATGGTTTCAGAATTCTGCATTTGATTAAGTGCTTTGTGTTTCGTTAACAGTTATAATGCGATTAATCATCTAGCAAGTGCTGATCATCTGAAAAACTTGAAGCATTTTTTGTGGAAATATGGTGGTGGAATGGACCGCGTGGATGCTTTTAGGATTTGGGAAGCTGATGTAGCTAAGGTACTTAGTTATAGTAATTTCTATTCAACAGTTTTTGGAAATTTTGTAATAGTTTTCGAGATAACTGAATTTCTTCAAAATCGAAGAAAAGGGTCTAATATTCGGTTTCAGTTAAGGACGGATTATTAATTGGTGGGCGTTTCTTTTGTGACTGCAGTGGGAGAAGAAGTGCATTTCTTTGAAGAGCGATGCTGTCTCCTCGAGTCAAGGAGCTATTGGACCAGAAATTGGACCTTTGAATGATATCCACAATGAAAACAATTATGGAAATATTGATAATTTTGAAAATAGTAGTATCCAATCTGTTAAATCAAGTCTTTCAAATGGTGTTATGCCTTTACAGTATTATACGAATGAGTATCAGGTATCCCATTCAGGACTCTATGAAGCCACAAATGTTGGCATGTTTGCGCATGATTTTGGCTCTTTTTTACCTGCGGAGACATGCTCTGACACAAATTTATGGAATTTGAAGGATATAAGAGGTAAGCATATATTTTGTTTATATTGCCATTTTTAAGCATATATTTTGTTTATATTGCCATTTTTTTTATTCATTTTTCTTTTCCCAACTTGAGTTATTTAGTTTATGTTGTGGTGGAGCCTCTTGTCAAATGAGAATCCTTATGGTAGTTTTGTGTTACCTGCTATGTGCTTTCATTGTGACTCAGTTAACAGGAATAGCCAACATTCTTTTCCTTACAACAGTTATAGCTCAGCTGATGGCTCTTTCAGTAATGGAAGAGTAAGTTTTCTAAACTGGAGATATATTAGTTCTTATTTCATCTGTCATTGAGTTACTTAGCAAAAATATAAAAAAGACTTACTAGGCACCCTTTAGTGAAATGTGTTTTATTTTTATTTTTTTGATAGGTAAATAAGATACCATTTAGTGAAATTTCATTGTTGCCTACCCATCAGGATATGATAGGATTGCCTATTCTCTGGAAATGAACTAGAGAATGGTCTCAGAGAGTGAAGGGAAAGCATTTTGATTGAATGTGTCAATAGCTTCTGTTTACTTGTCTTTTAATGGACACTATCCTCCGCCGCCTTAAATTTCTAGGAGTGAATAATACTCTATGTACATGGGAGTGATATCATTCTTGTTTATGCAAATAATTGCTGATTTTGTACCATACATGCATTCTTATTATGTTGCATTTATTCAACAAATAATAATATTTCATGCTTCACAAACTGATGCTAACATTGGGGCTAGTAATCTGCTTTAAATTCTTGTAATACACTAAGCTCTTAATGCTTGCAAAATCCAAATATCAGGTTGCAGTAGGGCAGGGTGACTCTATATAGTAATTGTGTATGTTCAGGTATAGCATTATATCACATTTTGGAAGTCTGCTGGTAGCCCAATGTTCAGCATGACTATTAGTATTGTATTTTTTTTTTATAATGTAATGGTATTTTGTACTAATGTCCTAACAGTGAAGATTTCAACTTTTAACTTCTTTCATGACCTGCCTATATATCTATAACCCTGCCCCCCTTTTTGGGCACTTACTGTTCATATGTACTTACAACACCTTTAAACATGTAATGTATTTTTATATAGATGTTCCAGGTGCATGAGGATGAAGGAATTGTAAAAGGAGAAAGCAGTTCTCATGGTATGAATATTTGTCTAATTTTTTTTTTTTTAATAAATTTTTTATTATTTCTGCCTTCTTCTTCTCATGCATGTTTTACCTAGATACCATTTGAATTCATCATTTGAGTGTCAGGTGCTCTTAGGATTGAAGTTATTGGCGTATAGATTTCTGGTTAGCTTAGTGAACAAGGATTTTGGTGGAGTGATACTTTATTTTACAAATGTTTCCCCTTATCTTGTGATTCTTTTTCTTTAGGATTGCAGAATCTTGCTCGAATTTCTACCTTGGCCCCTGAAGAGGCTAGAGGTAATGTGCATACTGGAGCGCCTCCCCCCTGGTTGGAAGCAACTGAAGCAAGCCAGATCGATGCTCCACTAAAACCAGCAGCAGGCAGCCTTGTGCCTCTTAATAAGTCAGGGAAGTCCAAAAAATTGAACCCAAAACGGGTTGGAGCTGCTTGGGCAGAAAAGAGAAAGATTGAGCTGGAAATGGAGAAGAGAGGAGAGATTGTCAAGAATGATTGTGATGCTAACTGGCTTCCTAACTTTGGTAGAGTTTGGCAATCTGGTAGCCGAAAAGAATCTAGAAAAGAATTTGAGATGGAGAAACAAAAATTGCTCAAGCTTGGGAGTCAATCTGAAATACCAATCGAGATACAACCTTACGTCAGCAAGCGAATGGTGAACTTCACATTCTCACATACCATATTTTAGGTTTTAAAAATTTTTGGGCTTCTAGTAAGGTTAGGTGATGGAAATATCTTGTTGTTTCATGCCATGCTTATTGCTTCAAGAGATAAGAAAAGAATTGATGTTTAGCTCTGTCCTTAGTTATTTGAAACTTATATTAGAGTTTGTTGCATGTAGTTTGGGTGATTTTATGCATATTTCATGATGATAATAATAATAATGAAAACAGATTCTTACATGCACACGTGCGCACACGCGCACACACAAACCCTTAAAAATAAATGAAAATAGCTATACTAGATTTTGTGTTTTATGATTACGAATGTAGTTCCTAAGGCTAATGCTTATCCTTTTTCTGGTCATCTTTGCAGCGAACAGAAGCAGGTGAATGATTGTGTCAGAGATAAAAATGCTAAGCATCAATATTCCTTGTGGCTGTAATGTTAGGGAATCACTATGTATATATCTTAGTCAAATCTCCCCCATGCCAAGTTTTGATTGGAGATAAATGGAGCCACAATCTTGCAGGAAAGGTGGGAAGCAGCATTGGTTCAATACAGCCCAAAATGGGTAATGCATATACTAGGCTATTGTACCCAAAAAGAAAAAAAAAAAAAAAGGAAAAGAAGTGCAGTCTGTTGGAACTTCATATCATAATTTGTGATATTGGAGGCATTTAGTCTGTTTGCAAAATGCACTCAACATGATTTTTGGGTATGTGGTAATTCTGTTTTTTTGGGTAACACCAATATTCCCATCTACAAAGTACATATATAATTGATGTGTTCTTGAGCTTCCACTGCTTCCTTGATTTTTGGAATACAACAAGCTGCTTGCGCTTTGAAATGTTGCATATATTGCACATTCAGTCTTTTATGTTGATGTACTCGCATGTCAATGAAACAGGCTGCTGAAATAACTTCATATTTTAAATTACTATCTGTAGTCTTGAATGGTTTGCAGTCCAAAAATTGCATGGATCTTATCTCCTGATTGGCATGCTCTAGGGTGGTACAACAAAATTGCCACAGCACGCTGTTTTCATATTTTTGCAATTGCATAATTTATTTGCTTTGTGCTCTCACCTACAATAAAAAAGAATAAAAGAATGCTCTTACTCTATGACAGCAGTTTTAGCAGGGCAAAATGTTGTAGAATTTAATTGACCTCTGATCCTGAAAATCCACAGTTTCCCTTTGGAAGAAACTAAGTTCTCATCACATAGAAACTCCCAAGAAAACCACTTTTCAATCATTCGATTGACATCATGTATGACTACATCCGTCATATTCCCAGCTCTTGCTAATATACTGGCAGTATAGATTGTTCCCATCCTACCTGGTGCCTCTGGTGTATCCCCACTCGGTCCATCCACCACTATCACATCCCATTTATGCTGATATACTTCTTGTGGTAAATTTGTCAACTGAAGCCGGCATTTTGATACTTGAAGCAGTCCTGAGCTAGGCACACAGGCTGGATTCTTCCTTGCGTGCTTGAGCAGATTGTAAGCCTCTTTTCCAGGTATATTGTATCCAACCTTGTAAGCTTGAGTGCTGTTTGAATTGGCTTTGATTGTGCGTAGCTTGTTAATATCATCCTCTATAAAAATGGTGGTGCCACCTGCATTGATTTGTGAGAGGTACAGGTATTGGGGTTCAAGCCCAAAAATGAGGAGGTTGCAGGGGGCTTTATGGGCAACAAGGGTTGACAGGAGTTGAAATTCTTTTTCTGTAAGCATGATGGCATTGGCAGAGGTTTTTGGTTGATTTGTTGAGGAGCCTGGTGCATCTGTGTGCTGAAGAATAGTGGGTAAAGTTGGCAGTGGAGGTGAACTGGATGAAGTAGTGAAGAATGTGATTAAAAGAAACCTGATGATGGAGAAGCTAGATAGGATCATGATGACCGCCGGGATAAGTTTTCTTATGTTGATGTTCATCTTTTTACGCCCTCTGCAATATTTGTAACAGATCGCTAGATTTTGTTGTGCCTCAGGTGAGAGTGGTGGAGAAAATTGAACTATAGGAGTTGAAAGTGAACGGCAGTAAGGCACTTCTGGGGGCATTGTTTTGCTTGTTCTCTTTTTCTTTCAGTAGTATCACAGCTACCATCACATAATTCACATCCCCTTTTTACAATTTGATGATGCGATTTGTTTGTCTAATGTAGTCCCTTGGAATCTTCTTGAGTGACAAAGAAGGAAAATGGATTGCTTTTGTTTCAAGTGTTACGTTTTCTATTTATTTTGAGTTGTCACCTTGTTACCTAATTGCTTGTGGTTGCACTTTGCATTGTGAGATATCAAAACTGGCTACGTGTATATATTCCTTTGGAAAAAGAAAAACAATAATGAGTTTGGTGCTTCAATCATTATAAAGGGATACTGACTTGGGATTTGGAACTTTCTGAGATGAGAGATTGGTCCATATTTTTTTCATTTTCTTAGTGTCGTTTGGTAGTGTTGAGTGAAGTAAAAGGTGGCCTATGAGTAGTTGTAAGGCCATTTTCAATCAATTTTGACTTTCTCAGATCATTTTCATACTATAATTATAAATTGGAGTCTGACTGTTACGGATTTCGGCATTGGTGGCAAGTGCATTGGACATGAATGTTTAGATTTCTAGCGTAGAATATTGATATTTTTTTATTGGATAATGAAGAGGTCTATAAATCAAGACATGGAAACGTAAAAATAAGGTATAGAAAAAACATAGGATTCGGGTTTGCTTAGGTTTTAAAACAAATTAATGTTGGTGTTTATGAAACCCTTTGTGCGTTAATGTAGAAGGTATCTGTTTAATGGAGAAGGAATATACTGTTTGCGGCAGATATAATATGGCTCTTAGTATTTTAATATATTTATATATGAGATAAAATCCTATTCTAGTCTAAGCTAAGTGTATGTGTGTGAAGTTCTTTACTGAAGACTTAAAACCTAGTCTATGCCTCACACATTTCACAAGTATTTATACTTGTGAAGTGATTATCATGCCAAGAATGCATAGTGGTGTCTTTTAGTATGTTAACCTCTCACAATTGTGGTTGTGAAGCACAAATGTTGTGAGAGGGATGTGCATGAGTTAATTATTAGCTTCAATGGGCATTAAGGGGTCTAAATTATGATATTCTTCCCCATTTTGACTCAAACCAGAGTTTAGGACTTAAAAACCCTTAATTGTGGAGGCATTTTAGAGTTCAAAGGTTGGGTGTTTAATTGTATACATGCTTGATTTTAGCATTTTCAAACCAAACGGCGTTTAGAATTAACGACAGGGCGTTTAAGGTCCAAGTGGTGGACCATTTATACTGACATACACTAAGGAACAGAGCCAGGATATTGATTAAGAGAGGCCGAAGTATGGAAAAACGTTTCATAAAATACAATGATTCATTAAAATTTCATGATTGCTCATTAGACTTTTTTTCTTTTTTGAAATGTTAAAAAAAAAAAAGGGCTTCTTGTTAGATTTTATTTGTTGTTATTTGGGCTAGTTTTGTTATTGCTTGGATTATTTTTGTTATAGTTTGAGTTCATTTTATTGTTATCGGATTATTTTATGGTTCAAGGGGTTAAGAATTATATTTGGTCTAAGGTACAAATTCTAAATCAATCTTAAATATACCTACATTTTTTTTTTTTTTTTAACCTTAAGGGGGACTAGCATCTGGCTTTGTCCCTGCATACACTATCTATCGAGGTATTAAGATTGTACTTTAAACCAAATCCATGATCACAAACAGAATTTGATAAAATGGCCCCTAACAAAGTGATTCAAGTCCAAACTTCATTTACGACCTAATACAAATGCATCTATTTCATGGGCTTGTAGTTGCATTTTCATGGTTCCAAGGCGACAAAAAACGATCTCTTATTTCCACTGCATATAGCAAAAACATGAAATATTGCTTCCAAGGCTACGGGAAGTTCTCTTTGGTGGCTAGGTTGGGACTATGTAAGCAAAACATGACTGATTTGAGGTCCTAGTCCTAGGCATTAATGCACAAGTGACATAGGGTATTTAAATTTTAAGATTTTATGATCTAAAAAGCTCAATGCAATTCAAATCTTAAATAATAGAATGTGGGATCTTATAAGATCCTGATCCTTTTTACAATTTTATTAATTTATAAAATTATTGGATTTTTAATTATTTTATTTAAGTTCACATCTCGCATAAAGGAGAAAATACTATTAAAAAAAATCTAAAATTGTTATAAGCATAAAAAAAAAATAATAATAATAATAAAAATTAAAAGCACTTGAAATATCTATATCTATGATACAAACTCCAAATTAATTAAGGTATTTGATTTTGCTACAATTACCCAAAAGTTCAAACTTTTTAAGCAAAGCTAATAATTAACTAAGGTAATATTTCATCTATTTTGCTAAAAACCCCTTATGTTATTGTTTTTTCTTCTTTCAAGATAGAGTATTTGAATAGTAGACATCTATCACTTGTCAAGAGGTTTGTAGCTTTTACTAACACCTTTTGGTGTTTCATACTAAAGACGTCTGATGTTCAAATATTTTAAGAATTTTAAAAATATTTAACCTTAAATTTAGAAGAAGACAATCATCTAATATCATATTACTATTTTACCATTAGTTGTTTTAATATTTTGTAAAATCTTACTATCTTTGATTTGTTGTACTATACCATCTTAAAGACTTTTTTATTGGCCAACGGGGACTTAGCTTAGCTGGTAAGACTCGAACACTTCTTCTAATCTACCTAAGTTCAAGTCCTGCTTCCAACAGGAGTCAGTTGGTAGGCATCCATAAGGATTGGCTACATCCAAAAAGGATGGGCTTTAACCCGAGCACCCTCCCTGGAAGCTAGCATAATCTAGCTAACTCCTATTTTTGTTAAAAAAAAAAAAGAAAAAAAGAAAAAAAAGAAGAAGACCTTTTTATTGATTTTACTTTTGAGGTTAGATTTCTACTCAAATAGAAAGTATTTCCTTACATTTAGAAAGGTTCAAAACCAAGATTCGAGGTTAGGTTCCACTCAAAAATATTACTTACATAAAATATAATAATCATAATAATTGATATACAGACATAACATTGTCATGTTACATCTAGGGGATTAAACAATATACATTAGAAAATATTTTGATATATGAGTGCTCACGAACTTTGGCTTAATAAGCATAAAGGGCCGCACAAAGAATATCATTTAAAGATGCTCATTTGTGGATGGCTAATTTGCTGTTTGGTCCACGAGTACGGTGTGGGCAACCGTGCAAGGGGCAGTGGCGACTCCAGGAATTTATTCAGGGTATTCTTATTTTACTTTGAAAAAATTTCGGACCATTTCAGTCTATTTCGAGTGTTTTGGGACGTTTCGGTAAATACCAGCCGAAATTCAAAATTTGGCCGGTATGAAGTTTGTGCTTTAAAAAAAAAAAAAAAAAGTTCTTAAAACCAAAACAAATTTGCATTTTGTACATCCAAAAACCTCAAAAGGAAAAAAAATGAAAATAAAATAAATAAACAAAAGTTGCTTACAATAAACTATAAGTTCGTTTGAAATATTAATAAAATTATTAATTATTGTTGTTTAGTTATTTTATTAATTTATTTTTCTTTTATAAACTATAATTTGTTATATTATTATTTCATTATTTCATTAATTATAAAATTATTAATTATTATTTAGCCTAACATAATTTAATTTATTTGTCTTTTATAATGTATTGGTTAATTATACAGCTTTAATTATTGTTGTTTAGCGTAACAATAAACTATATTACTTTAATTTGTTTGTCATTAATTATACTACTTTAATTTATTATATTATTTAGCCCCTTATACACATTACACTAAAAAAACCTAACATTATACATTTCATATGCAACACAATAATTAAAACAGTGTCATGTACAACATATTATATTGCTTTAATTATTGTACTTCCGGTCCCATGTGTGATGTGCCCATCAGCCCATCTATCCCCACCCCACTCAATGGACAAGCATAAGCCTTACCTGATGCCCAATCACAATTGCCTGCCAATCAGAAAATTTCGCAAGATTCACAAATCACAATATTCACAAAAAGACAATTAATATTACACCAACACAGAACACACACTGACCAACACAGCACCAACGGATAAAATAAACACTAAAGCCAAATTCAAAAAGACAGAACAGGAAAAAGCAAAATATAAATAAAGACAAACAATGATCCATTCGGCCAGCCAATAAGAGAGAGGAGTGATTCATTTGGCCAGCCAAATAGCCAATCAGAGAGAGAGAGAGAGAGAGAGAGAGTTACTGAGTTAATTTAAATAAAAGACCAAAGAGAGAGAGACGCTTATTATTTTAGAAAATCACACTCAGTGAGAAAAAGAGAGAGAGACTGAGAAACTGAGAGAGAAAAAGAGAGAGAAATTAGAAATACCTTGAGGGAGCTGAAGCTCAGGGAGGGTCCGCCGGTCCGGAGGGATCTGCGATCTGCTAACACCGAGCTACGGCGATGACGACTGCGACTGCGATCTGCGACTGGCAACTGCGATTGCGATCTACGGTCTACGATCTGCGATTTGCGATGAGGGGCGAGCTACGGCGACGACGATGAGGCGCGAGCTACGGCGATGACGACGAGGAGCGAGCTACGGCGACCGAGGAGCAAGTATTGGGGTTTTTTGGTTTGGTTTTGCCGTTTTGGTACAGAGGCTCTGTATTGGGTTTTTTTTTTTTTTTTTGATAAACACAGTATTTCTTTTGGTTTGTTTTGCTTTTGCTCGGTATTGTATAGACTGTATCGTGTATTGGGGATTGGTTTTTTCTGCAGCGACGTGACCGGGGGTACGGTGGGTAAGTTTGATGTCTGATTCTGTGTTGGGGTTTTTTTTTTATTTTTTTTTTATTTTTTATTTTTTATGAGAATCTGTGGGTCGGTTTGCTCTGTTGGGCTCGCCGTGGGCTTGGCTTACCATGGGCTTGGTTCTGTTTCAATTTTTTTTTTGTTTTCAGATTTTAGTTCAATTTTTTTTTTGGGCTTTTTTTTTGCTTGAAAGTTGAACAGATAAATTTGCTTAGCTCTGTTATAATTTTTTTTTTCCAGATTTTAGTTCTTTTTTTTTTTGGGCTTTTTTTTTTTTTGCTTGAAAGTTGAACAGATAAATTTTTTTTTAATCTGAGGGTGTTCCTAATTTTGTGTTGAGGGTGTTCCTAATTTAGCTTAAATATAAATTTTTTTTTTAAGTAATTTTTTTCAGGAACATCCTGACATGTACGTGGCGCCGCCACTGGCAAGGGGGCTTCTAGAATTATATGACCCAAGAAAATGAGAAAGAAAGGTTGATTTGTGATGTAAACATGCAAGTAGATAAAATTATATCAATGCACCTATTTTTATTTAAAAAATTTGTCAAAAATGAATGCAATAGTCAAATTGGTGAAAGTTTGTACCATTTGCTGGCTTTGCTGCGGTAAAGTGAAAAACTTTTAGTCAAAAAGACAATTACAAGAGACTGATGTTCTTGAACTTGCTCAAAGTAAAATTACTTGTTTCTGCATACATATAAAAGAAATCAATCGATATCTTGATCTAATGATAAAGATTAATCTTCATATAATGAATGTTATAGATTCAAATTCTATCGTATTTATAAATAAAATAAAAAAGAAGTGTTTGGTCTCAATGATTATTAAAATTCCTCTAGACTCAATTTCATTAGAGGAAAATGTAGTAAATTCTCAAACAAAAGCTATATAAAGAATGGCATATATAGTTGACAAAGAAGATATATCATATATGTTTAAGCTTTTGTAGACCTTTTCAAGAGGAACTTTCCCGCAAAGTACGTTACCACGAACTTCAATGAAGAGACTTGTTCAAAGACTGGTTGATATGAGTCATATAAGAGAATAAATAGACCATATGGTTAATTATTTTATTTTCCAAAGAGCCATAGCTAATATTTATGGTTATAATAATATATGATTGAGCAGTTAGGTTCAACTAAAATTTTAGGTCCATGCCTATGAATTCTGCTGCATTAACTGTTCCTAGTCTGGAAGCTTAAGTGCTTAACAATTTTCATACACTGTTTTTTAATTATTTTATAAGGTATTTATTATATATACAGTTTTAATGTCAATGTCCATTATTGATATAACTTGTTTGTAACCTTATCTTTATGTAAGCTCCTGACTCAGGCATCTCTACATAGAAATATACTCTCCTGTCTCTCTCTAAACATTGTTTGTACCGAATCAAATGCAATAGCTTAAAATTTGTTTTGGTTTCTTCTGTAGTGAGAAACAAAACTAAAGTCATGCCTAACTGACCCAATTTAACATATTATATGGGTGAGCACAAAGAAATCTCAAGCAGATGGCAGTGCCAAGTGGAAAATTTGGGTGGTCTTGGAAAATCTTTGATATTCTTTGCTATTATATAGACTGCAGCAAGTGACATAATGAGTAATGTGAAATAGTAAGAGTCATTATCTTGACAAATGAGGTTGTTACATATTCTTTGCATCAATCCTCAGTTTATATAGCTAAACCTTGACAGCAAAGATATTACAAAACAATAGGTACAATAACCTGTCCATAATGTAGTGTGCCTTAGCTAGTGGTTTCAAATGTCAAAAAAACCTTCTCCCCTCCTTCTGTGTGTGTGTTAAAAATACTTAGTATTCTCAAAAAAAAAAAAAAGTCAAAATACAACAACTTCAATAACTTCAGCCCTCTATCATGTAAAATGAATAACTTCTTCGTACATTTCATGCTCACTTCTAGTCTTCTAGCAGATTTTGTAAATAATGCCTCCTCTAAGTTGTTAAATTTCTAGACCATGTCTTCACAAAAATTGCAATCACCGTGCCCCCGAAAGATTTATGATAGGCTGACCCCAAGTGTAAACTAGACAAAGATTTCATCTTCCCTCCAATTTTCCATAGAAAACAATTGGCAACAAATAGGTCCATTTCCTGCCACCAAATGCCCTCGAAAAAGTCATTTTCCATCCAATGTTTTTAAACTAACAGGGTGACAATTCATATCCAATTAAATATATAATTTGGGTTTTGTTATCTTTTCATAGTTTCATTTAAAAAATTAAACTTCCCTTTAGTTGACGGGCATTCCAGCCATAAAAAAAAGGTTTAATCTAATTCCTAAACTCAACTAATGGTCGAGTAACACATTAATCTTGAATACATAATCTATATTCTAAACCATGGTTATGGTGAAAAATGGTATTACTGATTCAAGGTATCCTGTTTTTCAAAACATTGCTATTGTCATTTTGCACGTACCTCAGTTTATAGAATATGTTAATGCCACCCAATCAAATCCACATCTGCAACAACAAATTGTTATAGTTTATTATTTAGCAAAAAAAAAAAAAAAATTGTTATAGTTTATTTGGCTTAGTCTTCTCTTCACACCTGCCTTTGTTTCTTCTTCCATGTACTTCTCTCAATCTTTCTAGTTGTTTCTTTGGTTTATCTAGCACACCAATCTATATCATTAACAATTGATTTTAATGAGTTTGGCTTGTTCTTCTATATTCCCTCTACATCTCTCTTATGTTATCTTTGCAATGAATTCTATTATCTCCTTTATATTTTCCAGCCTAATCCCATTTCTGCAACAAGGTAGTTTTTGTTTTGGCAAGGGAGTTTATAAACACAACTCCTATTTTCCTCCTTAGATCTTCCTAAGACTTGTATATTTGGTCCATGAACAAATCTTTAGTTTCTTATTCGTGGAGAGAATAATTACTATGGGAAGGAACACTGAAGAACAGATTGTTCCGCATGCAGGATCAAAGGTGAGTGCTTTTAATTCAAAACCATATTTTTTTTTGTTTGTAAATTTAATTGTCTTACACAGTTCTCATAGCATAAAAGATTCAAAGATTCTCATAAAAGAATTGGAAACAAATCAGGCTATGAAGGAAAGTAATCGTAACAAGTCCCTCTTTGCTTCTATACACAAACCACCTATAGATAATGGCAGATCAATCAGTATGGTTGTTAAGGTAAAATTCATATTCTTTTCTCCTGTTACAAAAGATTTAAAAGTACCTAATATGCTATATCAACAGTCCGCGATCTTGACCTTAGATGGTCAGGCCCAATCACACCAACAGAAATGCAATATGT
The DNA here is from genome assembly GCF_001633185.2 of Quercus lobata. Lineage (NCBI taxonomy): Eukaryota > Viridiplantae > Streptophyta > Magnoliopsida > Fagales > Fagaceae > Quercus > Quercus lobata. Next base: position 2,857,702 of record NC_044913.1, on the reverse strand, counting down.
TGAACAGTATGTCCTAGCAAAATATCCACAAAATGCTGGGTTCGTTGGAGGAGAAAAGATAGACCTCTCCAGTCTTTGCATCAATGGAGAGCCCGTAGAGCCCGCGCTTGATGATAGGCGAAAGTCCCCAAGGGGTAGTATCAGAGACCCTTCCATACCCTCCTTTGGAAGCAATCATCCTGACTTGGATAGGACCCAGTAGGAGCATTCAAGGTTGCTTGACATTCTCACCAAGAAATCTACCTTTCCTGGAAGTTTTATCTCAATCCCTGAAATCCGAGCTGGAAACAAGGTTTTAAAGCACTGTGGATTGACTGATGATGAGTACCTTGTTCTCTTCACTCCAAGCTACCAGGATGCCATGAAATTAGTTGGGGAAAGCTACCCTTTCTTCAAGGGAAACTTCTACCTGACCATTATTCGTGAAGAAGAAAACTGCATCAGAGAGTATGCTACTTTCAAGGAATCCAAATTGATAGTAGCACCAGAGGATTGGCTGGATTTGAGGATCAAGGGATCAATGCTTAGCCAATACTTTAGGAGGAAGTGTAAGCACAGCCCAAAGGGGTTATTCTCTTATCCGGTCAAAGTAAAGGGACTCGTTATTCAATGCATTGGGTTTCAGAAGCTCATAGGAACTTCTGGCATGTTCTGCTTGATGCAACTGCACTGGTTGTTGGGGAGGATGTGTTGAATCTTGCACTTCATCAGCCAGACTTTGTGTTGTGTAGTGTTGATAATACACATGCAAGTCCTTCAAGGATCACTTGCCTCTTGGTCAGGAAGAAAACCTTTGACAGTACAACAGCTCCATCTCAGTCCAATGAGTGAGGAAAAAAAAGTACTTCACTACTATCAGGGCGTCAGATCCGACCAATGAATTAATGGTTTTTGATTGACAATGTGTTGTAGAATATGTTCAAATGATCTAGCAATAAGAATACATTTTAGCTACTTGGACATTAAAATTTCCTCGGGTACAATCTGTAGATAAATAACATTAATATAAGAGTGTATTACATATAGATAATGATTAAGGATCATTACTGATGTTGATCACTCAAAAAGGTAATCCTGGACTCCCAATCCCAATGGGTGCTTTCCTTTAGATAGGATATTATTTTCAGATAACAAGTTCAGACAGTTTCTAGCAATTGAGGTATTATGATTATCCATCTTCTACTTAGGAAAACTTTCATATGAGCTTGAACAAATGCATGATTTTTGTCATAGAAAGTCCCACTACAAGAAAAAAAAATCCATTTATACTCTTGAAGTCCCTAGTATTACTTATAAACCACACAGTTAATTGCGATTCTCCTTATGCTAGATTTATGATCTGATAATGAGGCTGGGAGAGGAAATGCTAGATTTGTTTTATGTGACAGAAAGATAATATGAACCCTCTACATGAAAAACAACATCAATTGTACTCTTTTTTTTTTAATAGAAAGAAGAGAAGCATACAAACTATTCCTATGGTACACAGGATGTGTAGTAAAGGAAACAGAACATTAAGCAAAAAGAACACAAATCTAAAAATTCCGAAAATGAGGAGATAAAAAGACCACTCATTGCAGTCATCCAATCAAGCAGAGTAAGCAAGAAAAAACTGTTTCAGTTCAATGATGGAATGTTCCTCCCCCTTGACAGTTCTAAGATTCCATTCTTGCCAAATAGTACACATGATGCATTGTGGAATTTCTCCCCAAATTATATGCATAAGAGCAGTGAAGGAGCGAGTGATCCGCCGATTCCCAACTGTTTTTGCACATCCTCCTTAAATTATCCAAAGTGAGAATCTTTCCCCAAGCGGCTGTCCAAGTAAAAAAAGCCACTCTAGAAGGAACTTTCACCCTCCAAATACTTTTCCAAGTGAAGGCATGACTTCTTCCGGTCGTTGGGGCCCTATAATAGGTCCCTAATACTACTTATCAACAACATAGTTAATTGGAGCTTGTCTGTGGACTACATTTAAGGTCTAGTTTTGTAAATGGGGGAGAAATTTAGTTTACTCCTGCCATGTAACCTGACAGATAGAGTCAAACCTACTACTAGGAACCATTTTACTCTCAAAAGTCCCTAATACTAATTATTTTAGGAGTGGATTCATATTAATTCCTATAGTTTAAAGTTTTCAAAATAACCCTGAAGTTTAACATTGTTACAAATTAAGCCATATAGTTCTATTAGTTTCAACCAAACTCAACTTTTAAACTGTATCAATTTAAACCCTAAATCAAACTTGAAAAATCAATATGCAAATCAAATCCAAAAAAGTTAAAGAGTTTAAATTGATATGATTTTAAAAGTTCAGTGTTTAATTAGAAACTAGCAAAACTTTAAGATTTAACTTGCAACAATATGAGACTTTGAGGTTTAATTTAAATCTTTTGAAACTACCCATAGAAAATAGTCATTAAAGTATAGTTTACCCGAACATATGGCCATGCTTGTTTTTATTGTTGTATCAAGTAAGGAAACAAAATGATGTTTTCTAATATGCTTTCCATGTATTAAAGAGAAGTACACGAGCAACATATTGAAGGAGATTAGCTTATACCACTTTACTAGCATATTAGTTTCAATCCTACATTGAATATTTCCCATTACTTGTAATCCTACGTAGGTATTGGGTTAATGGAAAAAAAGGGACAATGAAATGTACGAAACACTCATAGAAAGCACATGTACAAAGGCACTCTTTTTTTTTTACATGGAAAACTCTAATTGAATTGAGGGAAGAAACTACAGGCACAAGCCAGTCGATTCTCTCACTATTATATTTCATATAGTTCAATTACAAGTCTTCCTCCCCTTTTATAGAGGAAAAGGAGGGGAAGGTAGATTTCAAGTGTTCAAATTTGGTTGGCTATAGGCACTGTTGCATACAAACAAATTTCTTCATTTCTCAAACATACTCGGAGTGCATGGCACTGTAAACTTTTGAGTGCACAATGAGGCATGCCCATATGAAGGGAAATGCCTTTAATTCCTACTGAACTTAGCAAGGCGAAGTCCCAACTCCCATGCCTTTTTAGCCAAGGTAGTAGTTGGTTCAGCAATGGCACATGAATAAGTTTAGCCAACTCCTCACTCATACACCATTGCAATTGCTCCTCTAGCCTTAAAAGTTCAAAAAAATTTGCAATCCATGCTTCTATAAGAAATTAAAGGGTGACACTTGAAACATATATAAGTAAATCAGTTTGCAATAATGTCTTGCAACATTTATATTCTTGATGCTAATACATACACCGAAGTATCAGCTACATGGATCTGTTCTTCTCACAGCTCCCCTTTGAATCATCAATCCAGAATTATATTAAACCTTTCATGACCATAAGCCTTACACAAGCAACATTCATAATTCTGCTCATGCTTCTCATTGATGAAAATCAAGAAGAATTGTGGGAAAAGACTTCTATTGGAATCTTACCAAAAATCAAGATGTCATGAGTATGCAATGAACTGGCCTCAACAAGAACCCCTTTCCAAAAAGAGAACAAGAACAGAACTGCTTTAAGTTTGATCTAATATGTGGGAGTTGTTGAAACCAGCCTTGATTATTCAACAAAAGATTGAAGAAAAAAAAAAGGAAAAGAAAGGAAAGAAAGGACTCAAAGGATTTCATACTTGAAAGTGCGAAGATGCAAAGGTAGTGTTGTGGGAACAGGATGGAGGGCATGGTTATCTTGGGGTGGTGGGGGGAGGGGGTGCTGTCATTAATACAATTTCGATGATACTTTCTCCTAGATCTCCCTACCTCATTTCTCCCACCAAGCAAACACCAAGTTGTGCAAAGTATAAATTGAATTGAGTACACCTTTGCATCTATAAAAAGAACAGTAAGATAGCTACATAGCATTCCACCTTGACATATTCACATGGACAATTGGACATTAATTAAGTTAGAAAAAATTCATGATCAAATCCATACTCAATTTGTCTGAAGGGAAACGCTTTTCTTCCTATCAAATTTCAGTGCTGAAAATGAGGACCACATATGGGCTGTGGCCATTCTTTCAATTGCTCTAGGAAGTCCAGTCTTGAACAAAAGTAAATAGTAAATGCACTTAAGCCATGCAACAAAAAAAGAAGCATAGGACATTATATCATTGTTAGAATCACCTATTAAAAAATATGCCAAGAAATACATGTCAACTGGAAAAACATGCAGAATGACACGGCACAATGAAATTAATATGGGAACTTAACTGGTCGAGTAGAACTGATATAGGTGGCTGACTACAAAACTTGACTTGTAAACTTTTCCATGCCTCCTTTGGAAGTATTAATTCGTAAATCTATGGGAAGCTTAATGAAAACATTGAGGTGACTGTAAAAAACCCAATCAGACAGAATTATAAGCATCAAAGAAGGCAAGAAATCCTTTATTATTTTTCTCATCTTCTATAAGTATTAACATTATTTTCAATATTTACAAAGAAAAATCATTTTCAATATTAATAGAATTTTTTTTTATTAATTTAAAATAAACATTATTTGTCACCAAAAATGAAATTAAAAAGAAATGCAAGTAAAATCAAGAGCTAGTCAAGTAGAACAAATACCTGATTATCAAAGGGGGTTGCATCGCCTCAAGATGAAAATGGAGAGAATATCTTTAATCTATATTAATTTGGTGTGATTTGTTTCAAATATAATATGAAAATAGGGGCTGAACCTAACTAGCTAGCGCTAACCATTGATTTGGCCACGGTGATAACAGATTTTCAACAAACATAACCAGTCTTGAAGCTGGAGTTGGTTAAGCGAAAATGAAGACTATCAATTGAAATGACATGTGATTCAGTTTTGAAAAGTTGTTGAGGCAGTGATTTTGCCAGACACTATCCTGATGTTGGCTTGAACGAAATTGATGAAACCTAAGAGAAATCAATTACTAAGGGTTTGTTTGGATGGAGGGGGGAAGGAGGGGGAGTAAAATAGAGTTGGCTGATAATAGGTTAATTTGGGCCAAATTTACTCTACTCTACTCTGCTCTACTCCCCTTCCCTCCTCCTCAATCCAAATGAACCATAACTTCTCTATAGTTCCAGCCCTTAGCCTCTCTATATAACCTTTATTTCTCACAAAATTTGTAAGTCGAATATCCATATTGAAGAGCTAGAGAGAGGCCTAAACCCTAAAACTAAAACATTCTCATTCTCTCTACCCCCTCCCTCTCAAATTGCCAAATTTTATGATAGGATATTCAAATCATCATGCACATTGAAAGCTTCAGAGTTTTCTAGCGTGTGTTGGTGCTGGAAATCATTGGAAAGCAATCCCGAATCTACAAGAGGCCTTGGAGTGATCAAGGAGACTTAAACATGCGGTTGGCAGCTCAACTTGCAGATCCAGTGACTAGAGAATAGAAAGAATTCAAATAATTGGTTGCAAACTTGGAGGACTCAAGTACATTGCTACTTCATAGCTTGGAAGGCTTTGTATGTATGATTTATTGTAATTATTTTATCTAGTGGATTGTTTGGTGTAGTGGCGCCTTAGAGAGGTTTTTCTGCTTTGTTCTCAGGTCTTCCTCTTTATAAACACTTCGGGGGGTTATTGTGGGTTTTTGACTTTGTCATTTGGATTATTATTTATTTTTTTGATAATCTGCAATTTCATTAAAACGAAAAAGGAAGAACATACTGGGGAATCTCCCTTACAGACAGCCTCAAGAGAGGGAGGGATATTTCCTTTGGAAAAACAAAAGGGGTGAATGGAGTTCAGAGCAAATTTTGCAGTTTCATGTGCGACAGAATTATAAGTCCTCCGGACCCAACAAAATTATAAAAACTCGAAACTAGCAGTTAAACTACAGATGTTACTAATGGTTGTGCTTAGAGGCCAGCTTGGGATAATATCAGGGTGAGTCAGGGGGTCGAAGCACATTTTTGCATCCCCTTTGAAGATGACTGAACTCCATCTCTCTTGGATAGCTGTGCACAGCCCACTGGAGAGCCGGGCTTCAACTTGTGAAGGAGAACAGAGGTGATGCTCTTTACCCCACATGAATAAGACTTCCCCATTTATGTTTATATCCATGCATGCTTTTGTCAATTGGCTAATCACTTAAACAATTGGGCTTTAAATTTACTAAGTTGTAATTAAAAGGGGTGTTACTCTCACTTAGCCTGGAGACTCAATGAGTCAATTGTTTGGAGACTCGAAGAGAACTATGTGGTGCTTCTGCAGCAGTAACTACTCTAGAAGGAACTTTCACCCTCCAAAACTTTTCCAAGTGAAGGCATGACTTCCTCCGGTCGTTAGGGCTCTATAATAATATGTCCCTCATAGGCTAATACTACTTATCAACAACATAGTTGATTGGAGCTTGTCTGTAGACTATATTTAAGGTCTAGTTATGTAATTGGGGGAGAAATTTAGTTTACTCCTGCCACATAACCTGACAGATAGAGTTGAACCTACTTATACTTAAAAAAATCAGACATTTATAAAAGTCCACTATTTTGTTCTTACACCATCTTTGATTTGAAGTGATGACCAGAAAATCCAGAGTTCCCACCTACAGAATTCTGAAAATTCAGGCACAGAAAGTTCAGATATCAGAAATTTTTATAAATCATGCCAATCTGATAACCGGATGAGGAATCCACACATCACAGTTAGACTATGGAATGTTGTAAGATAACTCTATAGGGATTAATTTTGCATATTTGCCCAGATTTTAAACATGTTTCACATAAAAAATGGCACAAAATTGCTAGTACAGTCTAGGAATCCCATGATTAGGTTGGAAACCATGCAGTGAGGAATTATAAACGAAAATTACATAGTTTTGGAGTTTCTTGAATTCAGACTGGGATATCAAATGTAGTACTCAAATCATTATGATAGTTTGTGATTATCCCAAAAAATCTCATACATTATGTTATTTTGATAAGAATTATTTTTAACTTGAGGAATGCATTCAACTCTGAGTGAAGCCTAATGTAGTATAAAAATATGTCATTGTATCAGCTTAATAACTAAGCCTTCTTTTGTTTAAAATATTGAAGAACTTTTCCCCATTCAACTTCTATGAAAAACAGCTCCTAGATTATCATTACTAAAAGAAAGCACCTAAAAAAGGGTCAATGGAATATGCAGCTGGAAATTATTAACTTACAGCCCATGTAAAGACCAAGGTGACATCTGCAGAAGTCCTTCCTTTATTAGACAACTGAAGAAGGCATAAAGCACTACCTTAGAACTGTGGCGACGTGATCAATTCTAATATAAATGAAATTTCTTGCATTCTCTTTCGTACCATATAAGTAAATACTGATACTGGGAAACTGCTCTCCTTATAATTGTGGGGAATAAAAGGTGAAATTTGGCAAGAAACAATTGTAAGCTCTGGATCAGGTTCACCTGCTTTGGCAAATCAATACAAAATACAGAATATTGTAAGTGATATCACAAGTTTGAACTGTTTCCAGTGGGAGCAAAAAATTTACCCTCATAGGTTGTCCAAGCCCTTGGAAACAAAGCATAGTATGCACACTTCTCGCCATTCAAATTCCAATCCCAAGTTTGAATACCAGAACAGTGTCATCTCTACATGGTGATTGACAAAGCAATAATGTGATGTCTCACTCATGGTTTTGGATGGCATATACTAATTTCAAAAAAATTAGAGAAACGCAAGTCCTGGATAATACGTTACTTACTTGGGTACCTTTGGGCTTTCAATGCATAATACACTTGAGAATTTTCCACCATTTGGGCGTGAAACAAAAACCTAAATGAGTAAAGGAAACCTAGAGATTCACTACTGCTTGATAAGAAGTACTAAAGATAAATCTATAGCATTTTTATTCATTCAACCAAAAAATATAATTTTGAAAGAAAAAAGGACAAAGTTTGTTCATGGTAAAATTCAACAGCATGGTGTTAACATACATATAAAACCTAAGTGCAAATGGATAGATGCATAGTTGCTGGCTGATTGATTCCTTCTTTTCCAGTGATTGGTGGATTAGTTTATGCAATTCTCATTTGCCATTTCACTATTTTTATTGATATCCACTTGTGCTTATCTTGTTTGGAGTAATAGTGATAACATAAGGGATAAACTGTCCTGATAATCTATTCAAATCTGTAAATGATCTTCTAATCACCATATCTGAGCTTGTCCAACAAACTTCACTGTTCCAAATAAAAATTATTCTTCTATGTCATACCAATTAATATATCTCACGGAAATATTTTCAGCAACTAGTGGCACTTCTATAAATGAAAACCTTTTGTTTATGATGTTCAATTTCACCCCAAAACATGTGAACAAATTCTGGTGCCCTGAAATAGTTTCCATTGTTTAGGGGATAAGTAATAGATATGGATTCAGTAGATGCGAACTCACAGAGAATTGATTTGCTAAAATGGAGCTTTCTTCACATATTCTAGGGAACAGTTGAAAGCGTTGAAACTGGCCTCTGTAGCTTCTTCCAATGCTTCCTGCACTAAAATCATGCTTTCAAACATAAAAATTATATTGGAAGAACAAAGCAAAATAGCTGTATTCATATATGCTTGAACTACTAGATTTTTTTTATTATAAATACTTGAACTACTAGATAATTGCAGTTCATTTCAAATAATAACAGTTGATAAAATTTCTGATTTACTATATATATAAAATGTACAGTGTCCAACATCACTTATCAGCATAAGTCTATTTTCAGTTGTAAAAATTTGACCACATACCCAATACCACCTAAAGAAACACCATGATGACCTGCAATGGTGCGCCTATTGAAAAAATCAAATATTGCCATCTGATTGAAGGACAATAATAGGGGGAAAAATCACCAAATTCATAAAGAAGAAATCATTTGAGGTAAGATATTTTACTCTTCAGCACATTAACCTCTAAACCTGTCACTGTCTAGAAACAAAGAAGAAGCATCTGAACATATAGAATCTGCTCCTCATTAGCATTGCAAAACAAAATCGTATCATCCGCGAACAAAAGATGCGAGACACATACCCCTCCACCCCGTCTACCATCAACCCTAAAGCCTCGAAACAAACCAACCCCTTCAACTCTTTTCATCATCTTACTAAAGACTTCCATCATAACCAGAAACAACGTGGGGGATAGCGGGTCCCCTTATCTCAATCCCCTCGAACTCCCAAAAAAATCAACTGGAGACCCATTAAACAAGACAGAGAATTGGGCTGTAGATATACAAGTGCGGATCCACCTACACCACCTCACCCCAAATCCCATTCTCTTCAACAAATCAAAAAGAGCCTCCCAGTTCACATGATCATAGGCTTTCTCAATATCTAATTTACAAATAACCCCCAGAATCTTACTCTTCACTCTACTATCAACACATTCATTAGCAATGAGAACTGAATCAAGTATCTGTCCACCACCCACAAAACTGTTCTAAGACTCCGATATTAGCTGGTCTAAAACCTCTTTCAGGCGGTTTGCCAACACCTTAGCCAAAATCTTGTAAACACTCCCCACCAAACTGATAGGTTTAAAATCTCGAATATTGGAAGCACCATTCCTCTTAGGGATTAAGGCTATGAAAGTTACATTAAGAGATTTTTCAAACCTACTATGTTGATAAAACCCTTCAAACACGGCTAAGACATCTTTTTCCACAACTCCCCAACAATGGTGATAGAAAGCCAAAGAGAAACCGCTAGGACCTGGTGCTTTATCTCCTTCCATCTCTTTGACAACTCGAAGAACCTCCTCCTGTTCAAACCTCCGTTCAAGCCAATCCCTCTCCAACCCCTCTATCTGATCGAACTCCAAACCTTCCACACAAGGCCTCCACTCCTCTGTCTCCTTGTACAATTTTTTATAAAACTGTACAGCTTGGTAGGCCATCTCGGATTCATCCTCATAGATTACCCCATCCACCTCCAACATACTAATATGTTATGCCTTCTCCGAGAATTGGCCATTTCGTGGAAAAAATTCGTATTGTTGTCTCCTTCCTTGATGCAAAGCATCCTCAATTTCTGTCTCCATGAGACTTCTTCCAATGACAAAAGGTTCTATATTTGAGATCTCAACACAACCCTCTCACCTAACTCCACTTCAGAAAGGCCATGCTCTCCTTCCTTAACATCCAATAATTTCAAAGCCTCCAGCAATTCTTTTTTCTGACGCTCTATATTTCCAAACTCACTCCAGTTCCACTGAATAATATCTTTCTTCAATGCCTTCAGCTTCTTGTCAAGTACAAAACTGGGGGTACCTGAGAAAGAATATCGATCCCACCAAGAATGAACCCTATCTTTGTACCCCTCTGACTAACCCGCCTCCACTAATATGGGGAAGTGGTCTGAAATAGGACGCAGTAAAACCTGTTGGGTCACATCCGGATAGTGATCCTCCCAATCATGAGAAACTAGGACCCTATCTATCCTAGACATCGAAGGTTGATCCAAATCACTTGACCATGTATAACTCCCTCCTTCCAATGGCAAATCTATCAAGTTAAGCTCCTCAATGAACTCAGAAAAATTCTCTATAGCCAGGGTAAGTCGTGACCCCCCCAATCGTTCACTAGGGAACCGAACAATATTGAAATCCCCTATGTAACACCATGGAACTTCCCAAAGTTGCTGAATTCCAATCAGCTCATCCCACAACTACCCCCTCAAGTTATTATCATTCGAGCCATAAATCCCAAAACAAGCCCAAATAAAACCATCCCTTGAATCCTTCCACCGAACTGATACGGAAAATTGACCCACCATTACCTCCAACTTTTCTAAAACCCTCCTATCCCATATCATCAAAACCCCACCAGCTATCTGATCAGCACCCAAGGCTACCCAGTCTACATAGGGACAACTCCACAAGCTACAAATCAACTGTCTATTCATGCTTGCAAGTTTAGTTTCTTGAAGGCATACTACATCACAATTCCATTCACGCAATGAATTTCTAACTACCAAATGTTTCCGCGAATCATTCAAACCTTGAACATTCCATGACACTATTCTTAACTTCATTGAAACTATAAACTCCCTACTACAACCTCAGTTAAGCAGTCAAAGAAAAGAAAACTATCTCCCATCATAATTAACCGAGGAAATCAAATTCCTCAACGCCCTCTTCCCTTTATCCTTGGAGACAGCTTTTCGGTGGGCAGCATCTTTCCTGTGCACCAGCTTTCTTGTGCACCAGCTTGGCTGCCTCAATCTCCGTCTCAAGTCTTTGTAATAGCATAATACACCTCTTTTCATGTCGACCCAAAGAAAACCCCATCATCTTACTGAAACCGGAAAGTCTGTGTTTCACCCAATTAGACACCTTCAATGTGTTATCAAATCTCCTCACCTCAGTGTTACTATTCAATTCAGACGACACAACCACCCCCAGAGGATTAACAGAAATCAAGGGGGAAGAACTCTCCACATCACCCAGGACCTCAACTGCATAAGCTCTTTCGACCTCAGTCAATGCCAACACCGACTAGTTAGCCTGATGGGAGGTGTCTATCCCCTAAATATCACTTGCACCCTCACTACCCGGAACACCACTCCTCAATCCCAACTCTCGGTGGACACAAAACGTAATTGGATAGCTCAAGACCAATTAATGCCCTGTCACCCTCTATTTCTGCCTTACCCAGTGTGAACGAAGGCTCATCAACGCAAAGCCCACCAAAAATAAGACTCACAGCCTCCATCGAAGTCTCCACAAGGCAACCTAGAAGCTCGGTTGGAGGAACAGACACCAAATCTGTCCTCGTGGTGTGGAAAAGAGCTGTATCGGCCTTATCCAGTGTCGCTGATGAAGCCCCAGCGTGAAACCCATTGGAAAAAGGACCACCTACCATCATCGATGCCTTCGCCGAACAATGGTTCATCTCGGTTTGGGTCGCCGAGCTCGCCGCTGTCATCAAAGCTGGTTGTCGTGCTGTGCCAGCCTTATCCGGTGGCGCCGGTAACTCCTCAACGAGAAATACTTCAACGCCTGAGATGTCCAGAGCATCCGAGGCTTCGTGGCAACCTTTGGACATCACCAATGCGTGGACTTCCTAATTTAAAAGGCTCGAGTCACCCACGGATGGGCTTACATCCACTTCCATCCTAAATGGGGCAGTGGACTCTGGAAAAGGGAGGCCCACTTGAGAACAATCTTGTTCTAAGCCCACGACAGGTTTGTGAACTCGTGAAACTCTAGAAGAACCCACCACGTGATCCCTCTGACCCCTTGAAACCCAAATAGAACTACTTAGACCACCTTTATACCATGCCACACTCCTTTTTCCTTCCCCATTCACTTCTACAGTCAATCTTTTTCCTGTCCAATCACACTTCCTCAATTCACGTTTTTTTCCATAACCATGTACAATCCAATTTGATTAGAAATTCAACCGAGATCTCCTATTATTTCCTACCGGATTTATCTTTCCAAAATTAAAGTCCTTTGTACTACGCTAAGAACCCACTTCTGTATCTCCTAGAGTCGCCGGACCTGCAGTTTCACTTAGTAATCTTTGTTTAATTACTGGGTTTTGCTTCTCCCCCTTACTATCCCCTAACAATAGGTTCCCTTTATCATGGGCACTTAACCGATTTGCCTGATTTCTGCCCCTTACCTGCACGTGACGCCCATGCACCATGTTGCCAAAAGATTTAAAAGGTTGAACCCCTAATTTATCCTTATGAAGCTAAGCCACAAATTTCAACTGCCCAGTCCCACCATTCACATAGTTTTCAGGTTCCAATATCTTCCTTAACTCTAACCCAAAAACCTTCCATCCATTCTTTGCTCTGCCTATTGGAATAAAAATGGACCTCCTAGACCCGCCAACTTTAAATTCAGTCAGCAGGAGGAACAAGCCAAAAGAATTGGAGCTCCATTGGAGGGTGTAGGCTAAATCACCATCCCTAAACGTATAAAAATACTTTGGACTGATCCCAACGACAATTTGTTCTATACTCTTCATTAGCCATTGTGCCACATTCTTACCCATGAAGACCAACTTCATGAAGTACCTACTCCGCTCAAAAATCCTTAAAGAAAAATACCATCCCCCTTCCTCTACCACCAGTTGAAAAAGTTTGGATTCAAGAACTATACATCAAACTTTCTCATAGCAAAACACCAACATAGTTTCTAACTTAAAGAAACAACTAACAAACTCGCCACAAACTTTATCACAAGCCTGAGCTAAGTAAGCTAAAACAACACATACATACAAAAGCATAAAATGCAAATGACCTTTGCCCCCACCAAATCAGTAAGCAGTTCTTCCGTCACCTTCGGTGATCATATCTTTGAATGCCCCACCACTTGGAATCATAGGAAGCACCTGTTCTTGATGTGGTACAATCACATCTAACAAGTACGGGCCAGGAGTATCCAACATCTTCTGAATTGCACCTCTTACGTCATCCTTCCTTGTCACACGAGCTGCAGGTATATCACAAGCCTCAGCAAACTTCAACATATTAGGGTAAATCTCACTCTCTTTAGAAGGGTCACCAAGATAAGCATGAGCCCTATTAGCGTTATAAAACCTATCCTCCCACTGCACCACCATACCCAAATGCTGATTATTCAACAACATGATCTTCACAGGAAGATTCTCCACCCGAATCGTCGCCAACTCCTGCACATTCATCATAAAACTCCCATCACCATCAATGTCCACAACAACTGCATCAGGATTAGCCACGGCAGCTCCAACAGCAGCAGGCAATCCAAACCCCATCGCACCTAAACCCCCGGAAGTCAACCACTGGCGCGGCCTCTTATACTTATAAAACTGAGCAGCCCACATTTGATGCTGCCCAACACCAGTACTTATAATTGCATTTCCATCAGTCAATTCGTCGAGCACTTGAATGGCATACTGTGGCGGAATCAACTTATCAAAAGTCTTGAAACCCAGAGGATTCTTCTCCTTTACTGCCTTCAACTCATCCCTCCAAGCTGAGAAATCAATCTTAACCTTGTTAGATTTCGCTTCTAACAAGTTATTCATCCCCTCCAATGCCAATTTCACATCGGCACACACCGAAACATGAGGCTGCTTATTCTTCCCAATCTCAGCTGAATCAATATCAATATGAACAATCTTCGCCCTACTCGCAAAAGCCTCAATCTTTCCAGTAACACGGTCATCAAACCTGACCCCAAATGCAAGCAACAAATCAGACTTATCAACAGCATAATTCGCATAAACCGTACCATGCATTCCAAGCATTTGAAGCGACAGGTCGTCCGATAAAGGAAACGCGCCGAGGCCCATCAAAGTACTCGCCACTGGGATCCCAGTCAACTCAACAAACCGGGTTAACTCAGGGCTCGAATTCAAACACCCACCACCGGCATACAAGACTGGTTTTTTCGACTCGGAGATCAACCTTACGATTTGTTCCAACTGGGTTTGGCTCGGAGGCTTTGGTAGCCGAGAATTATAGCATGCTAATCCAATGGGTTGGTCCCAATTGGGCACGACAAGCTGCTGCTGAATACCTTTCGGGACATCAATAAGAACCGGGCCGGGTCGACCCGAAGTGGCCAAGAACAAAGCTTCTTCGACAATCCGAGGAATGTCCTCCACATCGAGTACGAGGTAATTGTGCTTGGTGATGGAGCGCGTGACCTCCACGATGGGGGTTTCTTGAAATGCGTCTGTGCCAATCATTTGGCGGGGGACCTGGCCGGTGATCGCGACAATGGGGACGCTATCACGGAGCGCGTCGGCGATGCCACTCACGAGGTTGGTGCCGCCGGGGCCGGAGGTGGCAATACAGACGCCGGGGAGGCCCAAGGAGCGCGCGTAGCCCTCGGCGGCGAAGACTCCACCTTGCTCGTGGCGTGGGAGGACGTTGCGGATTGAATTGGAGCGCGTGAGGGCCTGGTGGATCTCCATCGACGCGGCGCCGGGGTAGACGAAAACGTCACTCACCCCTTGGCGCTCGAGGGCTTCGACGAGAACGTCGGCGCCTTTGCGAGGCTCGTCAGGAGCGAATCTGGAAACGAAGGACTGTTTTTCTGCTTCTTGTCGCTGCTGCTGCTTGGAGGGTAGTTTGGGTATTTGAGGAGTTGTGGTGGCTGGGGCAGCTGAGTTCGTTGTTGTGGCGGTTGATTTTGGGCGAGGGAGGGAGTTGGAGATGTGGAGAGTGCGAATGGGTTTGTGGGGAATGTGGGAAGAGGGGAGAGTAAACCCGGAAATGAGAGATTTGGATGATAAAGAAGAAGAATCAAGCTTACAATTACGGAAACTGGTGGCGGTGGCGGTGGCAACCACCATTTCTGAATATTGGAGATTTTCGTTTGAGAGGGCGAGGCGGCAAAATAAAAAAGAGAAAGGATGTGGCGGTGAATAGTAACAAGGCTGTAGTGGCGGGGTTTTTATAAATAAAGAGTTGTGGGGTTTTTTTCCTAAAATGCCCATGGGATTTTTGTATTTTTTATGGGTATAATAGGAATCTGATAAATTTCTGGATTAAGATGGAAGATTCCCATCCCATAAATGAATTGTCTTTTAAGTAGATTTTATAAAAATACAAGCATTTCATCAAACGTGTAAGAGAAATGAGAAAACTCAGCAATACATGTGGTGTGCGGAGAGACAAATCAGACATATATAAGACAACCCCTTTTTTTATCCTCTATTTTTTACTCTCCAAATCTTCAAGAAAATAATTGCTGCCTGAGCTCATTTGAACATTTTAACAAACACATGATGATATGCAAATCAAATCAAATAAAATCTGCAATTATAATAGCAAAGAGGAAAAAATGCCTGAATTTTCAATTTTCGCCTCACTCCTCTTTTCTCGTTCGTTCTACTGTCTGTCTACGGATATCGAAATGGGAGACTGGCGTGGCGAGTAGCAATGTTTACGAATTCCGTTTCGTTCCAATGTTCAATTACTTATGAAATTTCGACTTTCACAATGTTCACATATTTGCAGCACAAAGAGAATGGGTGGCAAAGAGAGTGTGGTGCCTTGTACGATAGAAGTAGAGAATTTGAAAACTAGGGGCTCTATTCGAGTAAAAAAGGTGGGGTTAGGTGGGGCTAGGTGAAATATTAAGGGTTGGGCTCCTCTCCTGTTTCTTTTTCTCCCGTTCTCTTCAGTTTTAAAATAGATGCATGACATTTGGTAGTTATATAATCTAAGGATGTTCATTAAGCCACGTCACATGAGCAAAAATTTATCTCATTTAACAGAGATTAGCACAAAACTCTACTTCCCGCAGTCAAAATTTTCACAAAAAGCCATTCCGCTAAAATCTTTGAGCAACCCGCTAAAATATCTAACAATTGCAAAATCTTCCAATCATTCGAATTCCAACCCAGCAAAGAAGATTCTCTTTCTACTGAGTGTACCCAAGATAAAAATCTTTACATCATTCCAACTCTAGTAAGACCACAAAGCAATCCCTTGTCTAGTGAGACCACAAAATAGAACTGTTGTTGATTTTAACAACTTGACTGGAATTGAAAGTTTTGAATTCCAATAGGTGCTCAATCATTCTTTGCATTATTTATTTGTGGTTTTTTTCCCTTCGTAGTTTTTATACTCTTTTGCTAAGTCTTTAAGTGATCTCCTAACAAATAATTGAATTCCCTGTTTGATTTGGATTTGTTTTTCTTTTTGCTTCACTACTATTTTAGTTTTTAGACTTTGAAAATTATTTCCTAAGTGATCAAAACAATTGCAATCAGTATTCATAAATCTGATTTGACTTCCTTATCTAGTATTATCAAGTACTAGTTGTTAACCCGTGGAATGCACGGGAAAATTCCAAAAATGAAATATTTATGAAACATTCTAAATAGTTTTTTTAATAAAAAAATTCAAAAGTGAAAGAACTCCAAAGCTTGCACTTACTTATTACACAGTCTAGAAACTGTCCTATAAGATATATGTCCTGCCTATTTCACAAAAAGCATGAATTTGCTCTAACACATCCGAAATTTCATTCAAGCATAGTTCATGCAACCCAATTGATGCCAGCAACTGTGAATTGGCAAGCTTCACAATCAAATCCCTGATCCATAGTTCATGACAAGAGTGTAACACTCAATAGAGCAAGGCAGCCATCCACAATGGGTTTCCTTGGCAAGGAATTATTTTAGTATGGACTATAATAGGAGAATCGTGACTATCTCTAAAAATAATGCCAAAACTTGCATAATAGGTGGTTTTGAAAAAAGGCCAGTGCTATGTCCAGTTTTGAGATGAGGAGAAACAGGATTTGCAGTTGTTGGGCTCACTTAATATTTAAGCTTATGTTTTTTAGCACTATAAAATTTAAAGAGATTTTAGGCTAGTAAAATGTTAAAGTTAATTTGGTAATAAGTGGGGTAAGAATAAGTTGTCACTGGGAAAAAAAAAGAAAAAGAAATAAATGTTATGTCTATAATATTTTCACAACACTTTTACAATAAATCCAAAGTGGTAGGTTGTTATGAGTGGGCAAAAACATAATTTAAGTTGTGGATTCAAATTAAAACTAATAAAAACTTACCACATATGTTTTGTCATAAAAAAGTGTTGAGAAAATATTGTGGACATAGTATTTATAAAAATAAAAATAAAAAAAGAAAAGAAAAAAGGAGTGTTTTGTTTGCAAACAAATATGAACCACATCAAGTAAAATACCATTGTCCACCAAAACTAATGAAACAGTAAAATGAACAAATAAAATAGTAAATGTATTTTAGTGGGTTATTGATTTGTGGGAAGGAGTAGCCTAGTTGTGATATGAGGTCAAGGCCAAAATTTTGTCGGCTTCTTTTTCTTCTGTTTGCTTTTCTCATATTTATAGACATGGTAACTTAGTTGCTCATAACCTTACTAAACATGTTAATCATGACTTATGGTGTGGATGGAGGATGTTCCAACACACATAAACTCTATTCTCTTAGCCGATTTTGGCTAGTTTTGCTCAGCCTTTTTAATACAACATGCTGATTTGATTCTAAAAAAAAAAAAAAAAAAACCCTCTAAGCCTCAAATGTAAGTGATTTTATTTATTTATTTTTTTAATGAGGAAGAGGCAAAACTAAAGTTTTTTAGATGGTTGTTCAAATAACTTTGTATTCATCTTTTTTTTTTTTTTTTTTAAGAAAAAGAAAATTTGTCAATTAATTTAACTTTCTATGTGGTTCATATATAATCTTGTAAAAAGGTTTGCAAAATTTACTGAGGCTTTGTCCACCACAATCCATACTACGAATTTCTTCATTTTCTTCTACTCTTTTTTTTTCTTTCTTAAAAGTTAGCTTCATTTAATTTCGGCCAAAATTCACCAAAATAGCCACAATTACTAACATATCAAACAAATATAAATGTAAAAAATAAAAATAAAATAAAAATGTACTAAATTTCTTCTTCTTTTAATTTTCCAAATAGGTTTAGGCATAAAACTAAATCAAGGTTTGAGCAACATAGCAGGTCTATATTATTGGTCTATATCAAAGACATTACTAATAAGCTCATAGAGAAAGATGATTAGACTCAACAATTGATTGATCTCAGCCTTAAAAAAAAAATTCCTAACTTTGTTTTTGAAGAAGAAGAAGAAGAGTCTTTGAGATTTAAAAGAAGCAGAAGAGGAGGTAAAAAGTGCGTTTTCAACGAAGGAGTTAGACCCATATTGGATTTTTACTTATCTTTCTCTGCATCTTTTGGTTGGGTCTTGAGAGAATGATGAATTCAGTGTGGGTTTTGGGCCTTCTAGCTGAGTTGAGGGAGGGGAAGTGATTGACTTTGTAGGTTGGGGATGGATAGAAATAATGGAAAAAAAAAAAATCGGGGCAACAGGGAGCTGAAAATAAACGTTAAAAATAATAACTAAATAAATAACTAAGGTGTAAATTTGTTAGACTTGAAAAATTGATGTGCCAAAGTCTCATGAAGTTAACAAAAAGTCCACAACTTCAGTTATATAGTATGTTATGATCATGGTTTCTCACATGGATTAAGTATAAGTTTAACCATGTGTTTATAAGCTCTTGGACACCCTTCCCTTGCAAGTCGGTTTTCAAGAGTGAGTTCTACCCATGGGTTTCTAACATAGTATTTATAACTTTGTTTCTATTTATTTTTGTTTCGAATTGGTCGGGTGCTCTTTTACCTTGGAAAATCATACAGTTACCTCCTGGGGAATTAGTTGCGCCTACAAATGATATAAATACCATTGTTGCTTTAGCTTTACTCACGTCAGTAGCATATTTTTGTTTAAAATTGTAGTAGATTTTTGTTTTCTTTCCGTATATAAATCTAATACCTATGATATTAGACTTTTTAAGTTTTTGTGCCATTAACTACAATGTATGTGCCAAATGTTAAGGAGCTCATCTATGGAATGAAATAAATGCATTTATTAATATTGTATTTATCCTTATTTGTGAGTATTAAATATTTATCCTTATGAATTCCTTTTGAATGGTTCAACAATCTTCTCTTGCTTCAGGCCAAGTTTTGTCTTTTCTTACCTGGCTGTTCATTCACCTCCTTAAAGAAAAGTACCAATTTCATACAATATTGGAAATTTCATTGACCTCCTTTGTATAGTACTTTAATTATTAAAAGAAATACATAATTTTTCGTTGGGACAAGTTAAAAATTAATTCTGTAAAATTTCGAACCTTATCTCCTATAATTGGTGAATATATGCAATACCTACAATGAAACAACTATTCCAATAACAAAGTGTGAAATAATTATAAAAAAAAAAAAAAAAACACACACACACAAACTCAAACTGACAACTAACTTGTCAAACCCTAAAAACATTCATGACCCAATTATCGTCAACAACTAAACAACTCCAACTCTCAATAATCCTTCCCAACCACAACCTACCAAATTTGGAAAAAAAAAAAAAAACCATTTTCCCATATACTTTTTTCATAAGAAACAAAGAAAAGAAAAGTTGTGATCTCTCTTTATAATTTGCTTTCTGATTTGTTATACCAATGACATATATTCAAGCAAAGACAATGTCTTAAGGGACCAAATAAGATTTGTGACACAAAGTGGGTAGAGGTTGTCTATGATATTATCATTTATAGACATGATTTTGAAACTTGGACCGTTCAAAGAATCGTAAAAGGGGGATGTTCAAGGTTTTAAAAGTTGGACTAAGGTTGAACTGAGGTCATATCATGATAACATTATAATTAATTTAATAATTATTTTAAAAAAATTAAATTAGTAAAAATATAAAATTAGCTGAAATATAAATATTTATATTTCAAATGTATTTTTCATATCATAACATTCATAAGACAAATAAGTAATTGTAAGGACACGATTTGTAACGACCCGTAACAGTGTTGGGTTCGCACGTAAAAAGGCCCAAACAATATGATTTGTAGAGCGTGGGTTTGAAAGATTAGGCCTCAGTCACAAGACGGTGGTTTTCCGTGGTGGTCATACATGGACAAATAGTGTTTGCCCTGAGAGTTTTTCTCCTGGAGGCGGACTGGGAGGCTCTGGTTTCTGGCCATTTTTCCCGGCTAGCCTTTTGGTGCACTAACTTTTACATTATATAGTCCTTCTTGGTTGATCTTAGCCCTCCACTTGTTGGTCAGGCAGGTGCTTACTTCTGTACCCGTCCCATCAGCTGTCCCCTCTTACTTTCTGTTAGTTGCGATGATCGAAATTACACCGCCCAAGCGTCTTTTCTCATTAACATGATCAAGACGCTGGCGGGTGCATTTAATGCGGAGGGGACGTAGTTTCCTTGAACCAATTTTGCTCCGTACCTCCACGTGGGCCCCATTCCACTCACATCCCCTTCAGGGGGTTGTTTGGGGATAGCCTTCATCGAGACGTTGCTCTTCCCATTGAAGTCCTAGGGTGCCGAGGATAGGGTCGTCCTCAGCTGTTCCCCTTGACACCTCGGCCTTCGATCATTCGTCCTCAGCACACGGCCTCCTCGGCACGGGCCCTGAACCCGGATAGAGCGTGGGCCGGATCGTAAACTCCTCGGCCCCACAATAACCCCTCAAAATCCTGCTATCCGACTCCTCGGACGGATAGGAGGGTTTTGATGACATCAGATATCTGCCAATGTCTGTCAATCCTTGTCACCTATCGGTTCCCGAGACTTTTCATCTATCCGAGACACGTTCCTAGAGCCCTTGGAAGGCGAAACGTGGCCTCATTAAATACGGGCGGTTTTGTGTTTCCCACGTTCTACGGCATGATGAAGATCGAACGGTGGTGATCCCTTGGTCTTTATGGGCGGGAAAATGTGTGCAGTTACCCTAGAAAGTATAAAAGATTTTTTGGAACGGATCTGTCTCTTCAGTTTTGCACTTTTCTAGCGCGTATATTCTGGGTTCATCTGAAATTTCGCCCAAACTCAAGTCTATCTCCAGCACAAAAAGCCTGTCCAAAGCGTCTTTCTTCTTTTATGTAAGTTCCCTACCTCCATTAACTCGTGCTTTGTCTTTTCTGGTTTTATTTTTCTTTGGTTCCCTTTCTTCTCCCGTCGCGGGTTGGGTTTGTTTAGTAAATCATAGAGATGGCTAAATTGAGACTGAGGAAGTTAGTCGATACTGAAGAGGCGATGAATAAGTTCATCGTCGATTACAGGATCCCTCCCAACGTAAGTCTGAGGCAGTGTAAGATGGGGGAGTGGCACTATAAGAGGGAAACGGGCGCGGTAGTAATTCCCGTCCTTGCCTCTGTAGAGGGGGGTATGAGAATCCCTATGGGGCCGGTAACGAGGGGTTACCTTAGGCACTTCCGATTAGCCCCCACCCAGTGCGCCGGCAACGTGTTTAGGATTCTGGGTTGCGTGGATACTTTAAACGAAAAGATGGAGCTAAGACTAACCCACCATGACGTGAATTGGTGCTATAATCTCCAAAATTTGAAGGGGAAATCCTACTACATGAAGACGAGAGACGAGAGGGTTCGACTAATCCAGTGCCTCCCTTATTCCAACAAGGGATTAAACAAGGATTTCCTTATCGTCTCTGGTGAATGGCACGATGGCGATCTGTGCCCCATAGTAGAAGGAGAACCAGGTGGGGTACTGGGAATGGAAGGGCGATGACCCTTTACGCCATTCTAATCTGATGTTGTTTGGTAACTAACCATGTATACGTGTTTTTCTTTTTGTAGATCCACACGCCTATCAACGACATTTTCACTTAGTCAACCGAGTGGACTTGGAGACTGTTCTACAAGCGGCAGTTTTCGTAAATGACGGAGATGGTCAAGTCCGAGCCGCTCACAAAATACTAGGGTACCCTCCTGTTCAGAAGTCATTTGCGGACGCAAGGCACGTGATCAGCGCTAGCCGTCCTTGGCTTCCAAAAATTACCGTGGTCGAGACAGGATTTTTAATCTCCTAGGAACCATCTGTCCCCGAGAACATCCCATCGGTGGGCCCCTCCTCGTCTCATCAAGTAGCAGAGGACGAAGGCGAGCTAGACCAGCCCGAGGAAGGTTTTGGGGTATTTGACCTAGCCAACCAATCCGAGAATCCTTCTGGTGATATAGGTGACCCAGCCTTGTTCGAGGTGGAATTGTCATCAGTAGGCACCTCTTCTCAAGCCGAGATAAGACTCAAGAGAAAGCCCCCAACCCCCCTACTCGAACTCCTCGAGGGTCAACCTGGGAAGGATACGCAGGGAACGCCACAACCCAATGCTCCTTCCCCCCCCCCTCCCCCACCAACTCAGCCCCAGATTGTCCAGACTAGGTCATCTTCCACCAAGTCACAGCCACAATCCCCCCGCCCCAAACTTCCTGCTTCCTCCCAACCATCTCTGCCTCCTCGGCCGGAAGGCACTGATTCAAAGAGAAAGAGGAGCCCCAAGGGTAAGGAAACTATGGACGGGGGAAAATCCCAACCTTCTAAGGAGAAGGAGGAGGCTCTGCGTACAAAACAACTGAAGATTGGGCACCAAAGCAAGGGTAAAGAGACTGAAGTCCAATCCTTTCAAGGCAAGGGAAAGGGGATCGAGGCCCAGTTCTCGCCAAGCGCCTGGCTTCCTACCCCAATGCTTCACGGAGGTCCACTGCTGGAAACTGCATCCATGAGGAACCTTGGAGATGGCGAGGGTGGCTACGTGGCGGACGCACTAGGGAGAACCATGCTGCTTCCCACTGACGTGGATGGACTGAGGAAAATGAGGATGCAGGAGGTCTTCCTCAATACTAAGAGGTACTTAGGCATGGTAAGGTTTCTTAAAACCTAAAACTTTATTAACTCTCACTCCTGGTTTGTCATTAACTATGCCTTTATCTCCCTTGCCAGGCTCTCCAGGCCACCTATAAGATGGAGGAAGAGGTGAATAAAAAGAGTAAGGCGGCCGAGAATGAACACACCAAGCGCTTAACGGCCGCGAAGACTCTCCAAGCTTCAGAGGAGGACCTCATCAAGGCCAGGGCTGACCTAACAGTCGCTATCCAAGAAAGGGATAGCGCCTCGGCAGGCTTAGCTAGCGCCCAAAAACAGGCCGAGGACCAAACAAAACGTCTACTAGAAACTGAGGATCAGTTGCAAATAGCTAAAGAGCTGGTCAAGGATTTAAGTAAAAAACTGGCCGCGGTAGAGCATGACAAAGGTGTGGCGGAGTATGCCAGTGACGAAGCCATAAGGGCCAAGCAGGAGGCCGAGTTTGCCAGAAATGAGGCTGAGGTGGCCAAGGAAACGGCCGAGGATGATGGTTATAATGCGCGGGTAGCTGAAACCCAAGCCATCCTTAAAGCCCAGATTCCTGGAGTATGCAGGCTTTACTGCTCCCAGGTTTGGGAAGAGGCCTTGAAGCGAGCTAGGGTGAATGCTTCATCTGATTTATGAAAAGCGGAGAACATATTCTACCCTACAGCCATTCGGGAGGCCACCTCCACCAGCTCCGCGGCTGTGAGCGACCAACCCGAGGAAGAGGTCACTTAGTCGAAAACTGTATAGGTCGGCGCCTCTCCTGGCGAGCCGCTTAAAGAGGGAGAGCTTCAGGATGTGATTGAAGCATCTCAGCGTACGGATCCCGAGGTATCCAAAGAGGTTGCTAAGCTCGTGGTTGGCACTCAGATGCCTAATGTCGAAGAGCCAGCCATACCGGCCCAACCCCTACAAGCAATTCCCCTTGTTGTGGTCCCACAGAGCTCCGACGCCGATCCTGCTCAGCCCTCCCCAGAAGGAACTGCCCTCCAAGGCACTGCAGCTGATCCCGTTCCTCCTTCCCAGGACATGGCCGATGCAAAATTAAAGAAGTAGAAACCCCGGCCAGGCTTTGTACTTGTTTTTAGTTTAACGATTAACTTGTTTCTTTGTTATTTTGAAAACTTTGTAATTTGCTAGTAGATTGAACTTGTTGAACACGTATATGAAATTCTTTTCTTCCTTTTTCCTTTTGGTTACTTGTTAGTTGCCCTTGCCGATGTTTACTATTGTTTATAAGTTTTGAACTAATTATCTTAACACGTATGAATAATTGGGCATGCGATATACTTAGAATCATGTTTCAGAACGTTAGCTTACCTGTACCTGTAGAGCCTTAAACTCATGTCTGACCCTCATTCAATGGAGATATAGGCATCATCTGAGATATCACGTGTAGTGTAAGGTCCTGCTTAGTACCCAAGTTTCTTTAAAGTAGTTGGATTCCCATAGGTTTGAGTCCGAGGAACATGCAATATCTTGGTTCTGTCCAAAACTTGATAGATACTTAAGTAGTTGGTTTCCCCATAGGTTTGAGTCCGAGGACCATGCAATACCTTGGTTCTGTCCAAAACTTGATAGATACTTAAGTAGTTGGTTTCCCCATAGGTTTGAGTCCGAGGACCATGCAATACCTTGATTCTGTCCAAAACTTGATAGATACTTAAGTAGTTGGTTTCCCCATAGGTTTGAGTCCGAGGACCATGCAATACCTTGGTTCTGTCCAAAACTTGATAGATACTTAAGTAGTTGGTTTCCCTATAGGTTTGAGTCCGAGGATCATGCAATACCTTGATTCTGTCCAAAACTTGATAGATATTTAAGTAGTTGGTTTCCCCATAGGTTTGAGTCCGAGGACCATGCAATACCTTGGTTCTGTCCAAAACTTGATAGATATTTAAGTAGTTGGTTTCCCCATAGGTTTGAGTCCGAGGACAATGCAATACCTTGGTTCTGTCCAAAACTCGGTTTTGATAAGTAGTTGGGGGAATCAACCCCTCAGCTATGGCATGAGACCTTGGTTTTTAGGGGAATTAGCTCCTCGGCGAAGCCCCTAGAACCATATGTGCGACTGACGTTACGAAGCGCAGCCCCTAGTAAAGAAACATAGCCCCTAGTGGAACTTTACACTAAAATACTACAACCGGCTGTTAGAAATGACAAGGGAACTGTCTCGTCCTACCGCCTATGCCAAGACACAAGCCTTCCCCATAGACGGCGCCAATTGTAAGGACACGATTTGTAACGACCCGTAACAGTGTTGGGTTCGCACGTAAAAAGGCCCAAACAATATGATTTGTAAAGCGTGGGTTTGAAAGGCTAGGCCTCAGTCACAAGACGGTGGTTTTCCATGGTGGTCATACATGGACAAATAGTGTTCGCCCTGAGAGTTTTTCTCCTGGAGGTGAGCTGGGAGGCTCTGGTTTCTGGCCATTTTTCCCAGCCAACCTTTTGGTGCACTAACTTTTACATTATATAGTCCTTCTTGGTTGATCTTAGCCCTCCACTTATTAGTCAGGCAGGTGCTTACTTCTGTACCCGTCCCATCAGCTGTCCCCTTTTACTTTCTATTAGTTGCGATGATCGAAGTTACACCGCCCAAGCGTCTTTTCTCATTAACATGATCAGGACGCTGGCGGGTGCATTTAATGCGGAGGGGACGTAGTTTCCTTGAACCAATTTTGCTCCGTACCTCCACGTGGGCCCCATTCCACTCACATCCCCTTCAGGGGGCTGTTTGGGGATAGCCTTCATCGAGACGTTGCTCTTTCCATTGAAGTCCTGGGGTGCCGAGGATAGGTTCGTCCTCAGCTGTTCCCCTTGACACCTCGGCCTTCGATCATTCGTCCTCGGCACACGGCCTCCTCGGCACGGGCCTTGAGCCCGGATAGAGCGTGGGCCGGATCGTAAACTCCCCGGCCCCACAGTAATATTAAATCATAATCAAACATAAATAAATATTGAGTTTATATATATATATATGAAATTAATATCCTTGAACTTTTTATTAGAGTTCAATATTCTATGCAAGTCTTCATTTAAATTATCTTAAATCATATTTAGCCCATTTGATTACCCAATACTTTTTTTTTTGGTTATGCCAATCCCATTTAGTATATATGAAATTAAAAAAAAAAAAAAAAAAAAAAAAAAAAAAAAAAAAAAAAAAAAACAAACAAACAAAAACTGGAATAGGGGCCGACATTGGTTTGTTCGCCCATTAATTGATCAAGTACAATACAAACACAAGCCCAGGCCAATTTAAGAAAGCAATATATAAGTTGTTAAAGACTTGCAAGCATTTGGTACAAGTGGATGACAGCTAAGGCTGTGTTTGGTTCCCGTAAAATATTTTCCGGAAATGCTATTTTTGGGAAAGGAAAATATTTTCAAGTGTTTTGTTGCATTATGAAAATTGTTGTAGAAAATATTTTCAAGTGTTTGGTTCTATTTTGAAAATGCTATTTTCCTACAAATTTTTCACATTTTTTCAGCTATTTTCTCAGCATCCAAACAAATATTATTACAGAAAATTTCAAAATCATAGCCAAATCCCAATCCACAGAACAAATCACAGCCAAATCCCAACACCACACACCACTGAAACTCCAATTCAACCCACGACAGCAAACTCCGGCAATCAAAAGCCACAACCACCAAAACACCATTACCACA
This sequence comes from Quercus lobata, assembly GCF_001633185.2. Taxonomy (NCBI): domain Eukaryota; kingdom Viridiplantae; phylum Streptophyta; class Magnoliopsida; order Fagales; family Fagaceae; genus Quercus; species Quercus lobata. Next base: position 2,830,869 of record NC_044913.1, on the reverse strand, counting down.
CCACCACAACAACAACAAAAATCAAAATCACACAGAGAGAGAGATCGGTGGGTCGAAGGCTCTGGGTTGAAGGTGAGATCGTGCAGAGGCGAGATCGAAAGCGAGATCGAGCGGTGCGGTGTGATCGGTGCGGTGCTACGATCGATGAGACCGGTGCGATCTGGTGCGTGCGATCGTCGGACTGGAGCTCGGGGTTCACCAGTGACGTCGAAGGCGTGATCTGGGCTCTCTCTCTCTCTCTCTCTCTGGGTCCGAAAACCATTTGAAGTGAAAATAGGAATGAAAATGAATTTCTGTGGTCAAAGCTTCTTTTTTATGGTCAAATGAAAATGATTTCCGGAAAATTCTATTTTCAAAACCAACCAAACACCTACATTTACGGAAAAGCATTTCCGGAAATGATTTTCACCCAAAACAAACACAGCCTAAGCTTGCCTAAGCATTGGTTTGTTCGTCCATCTGCAACAACTTGACCATCACTGTGACAGTCAAGCAATGAAGACTTGCAGAAATGGCAAAAACGTAGTGAGAGCGAGAGAGACAAAGACAGAGAAGAAGAATAAGAAGAAATAGAGATGTAATCTCATGGTTTGACAACATCTCATGGTGGTTGGAGCTTCAACAATGGCTGTAAGTACCCAAAAAAATCTCTGATCTGAACCTGTGATTGGGCGGTTTTATTGATTTTCTTCCATAGGGCGGTTTTATGGGTTAAAAGAATCGTTTTGGTGAACGGTTCATGGTTAACCCGATCACATCGTACGGTCCGATCTAGGTTTCAAAGCCATGTTTACAGATTGTTCAAGCACTTCTTTAACGTTGACAATGTTTTGGTTTGGAGGTTCAAGGGCTTTGATTCTAAAAGCTTTTGTTTTTGTTTTTGTTTTTGCTTTTTTTGTTTTTTTTTTGTTTTGGGTCTGTTTGTCTGTTGAGAACCCCACGACAAATATTCATGGCTTCAAATCTGATAATTTCATGGGGGGCTCCTTGGTGGGAAGGATTGGATTCTACAATGGCATAGGTTAGGCTAATAGGCTCTTTATCTATGGAGGAAGAGAGATTGCAAATATATATAGAAAAATAACGCAGTGGGTGTTCTATTTCCAATAGGCACAATTGAATGTTTTGAAAAACCTCTTGATCGGGAATAGGAAGAATCACCACTAATCAAGACAGATTTGAAGAAGGTCCAAATTAATGCTCAATTATGTCTTGAAGAAGGTCCAAATTAATGCTCAATTAATTTAAGAATAGCAAAATATTAATTACAAAAGGAAGGGATAATGTGTACCTAATATGGACTATTTTTTTTATTTTTTTATTTTTTTTTAAAGTATGGTGGCAATTGAATAGGTATGAAGGAGTGATTCAGTTAAATGAGGAGAGGAAGAGACCAAGGAGGGAAGAGAGAGAGAGTTTGGCATTGGGAAGCTGAAGTTGTGAAGTTTTGAAAGCGTGAAAAGCTGAAGTTGTGGAGTTTTGTAAGCCTGAAAGATAGGAAGACAAAGAGGGGTTAGCATTAAAGACTATTTAGCTTGGCTGGGGCTTTACGGTGGTAAGCGTTAACTGTAATATATAAAGATTGGGGATTGGGCTTTAAAGGGGAGATAAGGATGAGAATAATTTCTTTTTAATAGTATATTAAAATTAGGAAAAAATTTTAGAAAAAAGAAGGGCTAAAAAGGCTCACACAAAAAAGGCTTCCATGTTTTTATTTGGTCACATTTTTTGTTTTTTTTTTTTCTTTTTTCCTTTAAGCTGAATTGGAAAGGCTTTGACGTGGGCTTGATAGTAGAACTAAATAAATAAAAGCTAGGCTGGATTAATTATACAAATTTATTATAGAGTGATAGTGGAAGTAAATAAATAAGTAATGGGTTGCATTTATAGGGTTGGGATTTATAGGGCTAAAAATTGTAAAAACCATTTTAAAATTGAAGGAAAAATTATATATATATATATATATATATATATATTTAAAATGACGTGGCAGCTGATGTGGCGCAACGTGAAAGCAGCAACATCAAACACTACGCTTCGGCTTTTAGTAATATATAGATGGGATTTATAGGAGTAAAAATTGTAAAAACCATTTTAAAATTGAAGGAAAAATTATATATATATATATATTTTTAAAATGACGTGGCAGCTGATGTGGCGCAACATGAAAGCAGCAGCATTAAACGCTACGCTTTGGCTTTTAGTAATATATAGATTTGTCCATAATTATTTTACTTGCTACCATGCTCAAGTGATTATATCTAGTAAGCATGGACATGATATGGGGTAAAGTGCTCTCGTCAATGTACAAAAAAAAGGGATTTGTTCAATACTAGTAATTCAATATTTAGTAATGCAGCAAGTAAACATGGGTATCTAGTTTCTTATTATATGTTTTATTTTTATATCATTGACTAATTTATCAACAACACTAACTTGTTTTGCTTTAATTTGGTTTTTGAATTTCTCTTTAGGTGCTCCTCTTTTCAAAGTTACTAGTCAGTATAATGTCTATAATTAATGATGAACAAATATGCCTTAAAGGTGATAAAGAAAATGAAGATATTTATGCTAATATTATGCAGAATTCTGGTTGTCAAGGGAAAATATCTGTTTGGAAAATGGAGTTTGACTCAGAAGAGCATGCTTACCAACGGTATAATGAATATGCTAAAGAAGTTGGATTTAGCATTCGAAAGCAATGGAAAAATGAGGATAGATTTAGTGGAGTAATATCAAGTAGAAGATTTGTCTGTTATATGGAAGGCTACCAAAAAAAAAGATGAGCGAGTGGTTGTGAAAAAGCCGCGAAAAGAAACTAGAACTGGTTGCTTAGCAAGACTAACCATTTCTCTTCAAGTTAATGGAAAATATCGGGTCATTGATTTTGAATCAAATCACAATCATGAGTTAGTGGATAAGTCATGTGTACACATGTTACCTTCTCAAAGAATTATTACTGATGTTCAAGCTATTGAAATTAAGTTGGCAGATAATTCAGGTATACCACCTAAACTGGCACATGAATTGATGAGTCGTCAAGTTGGTGGTAGAGAAAATCTTGGTTTTGCTAAGCAAGATCATAAGAATTATTTGAGGACTAAGAGGAAAAGAGATTTGCAGCAAGGTGAAGTCGGGGGTCTTTTGAATTATTTTCTTAGTCAAGTATCAGAAAATCCATCATTCTTTTTTCGAGTTCAATTGGATGTTGAAGACCAGATCACTAACATATTTAGGGCTGACGCTAAAATGATTTTCGACTATGGTATATATGGTGATGTGGTATTCTTTGACACAACTTACCAGACCATTAAAGAGTGTCGACCTTTTGGAGCATTTGTTGGAGTAAATCATCATTATCAGCTAGTCGTATTTGGGGCCTCTTTGTTATATGATGAAACTAGTCAGTCATTTGAATGGCTATTTCATACATTTTTTGAGTGTATGTCCGGTAAAAAGCCAAAGACAATATTTACTGATCAAGATCCTGCAATGGCAAAGGCAATATCTTTAGTGATGCTAGAGACTTATCATAGATTGTGCTTATGGCATATTTATCAAAATGCTCTTAAAAATCTTAATCATCTATTTAAGAGCCAAAAAACCTTCAATGCTGATTTTAGAAGTTGCATATATGATGGTGAGTATGAAGAGGAGTTCATTAGTGCTTGGGAGAATATGTTGGAAAAATATGATCTTCAAGAAAATGAATGGTTGCAAGATCTATTTAAAGTGCAAAAAAAGTGGGCTATGGTGTATGGGAGAAATACCTTTTCTGCAGGTAAGAAAAGTACACAGCTTAGTGAGAGTTTCAACTCTCTTTTAAAAGATTATTTGAAGTCTGATTTGGACATAGTACAATTTTTCAAACATTTTCAAAGGGCTGTTGATGATGTCCGTTATAATGAAGTTTGTGCAAACTATGACATGAGCCAAAAAATTCCCACTTTGAAGGTTAATGTTCCTTTGTTGAGACATGCCAGAGATATCTACACAGGAGCTGTTTTTACTATGTTCCAAGATGAGTTCGAAAAGTAATTGATGGTGGTTGTTGACACCTTTCATCAAAGTGGACCAATTTCTACATATAAAGTTCATAATTGTGAAGGTTCTAGGCAACATACAGTTACATCTTCAAATGGTTTGATTACATGTAGTTGTAAAAATTTTGAGTTTGTTGGAATTATGTGTAGCCATATTTTGAAAGTACTCAATGAGATGAAGATTAAGTTGATGATCCCTGAACAATTCATATTGAAGAGATGGACCAAGAATGCAAGGGTTGGAACTGTTTTGGATATTCATGAGTGTGAGGTACAAAGTGACCTTAAGCTAGAAATGTGAGCTTGTTATAGAAATTTAAAGAGACATTTGATTTCCTTCTAAGTCTTGCAAGTGAGTTAGATGCAAAACTAGAAGAATATTTAAAGATTGAATCCCCGAGTGAGACCCTTACGCCTTCCTCAACGTCTTGTGAAAATCAAGTCGTCAAGAGCACATGTACCATACAAGCAAAAGGTTTAAAGAGAAGGGAAGTTTCACGTGGGAGAAAACGGTTGAAAGGTTGTCTTGAAAAGGGAAATAAAAAAAATAGAAGCAAAAAAATCCAAACTCTCACATCTAGCTTAACTCCTCCAACCACATGTTCCACCACCATGACATAAACCTCAGGTACTTATTGTGATTTTATATCCCATTGTTGAATTTGTCACTAGAATTGTGTGTGTGCAAGAAACTATTGCTCACTTGATACCACAACATAAATTTTCTCTTTAAAAAACATAATATTAAAAATTAAAAAAAAATTAAAAAAAATCAATATGGAATTGAATTTTTGGATTGTCTTAGATGCTACCATCTCATAGTTTTACTCATTTAAGTGACTAATAAGAGGTTGGATGATTGCAGGGAAGGGAGTGATGCCCAAAACAAAATCCTGTTTTTTGTACGGCCATGAGCTCCATCTCCTTCAACTTAGAAGCTTATGTTGTAGCTAAACTGCTTGCATCCTTTGGCTACCTCAAATTGCTCTTCATTGTTTTATTATCTTTGGTAGAAGTAGGACATCACATATATGCATTGTGTGATAATTTTACAACCAATGGTGCTAAGTTTTAAGCATGAGAAGTAATCTATTTTTGTACGGCCATGAGCTCCATCTCCTTCAACTTAGAAGCTTATGTTGTAGCTAAACTGCTTGCATCCTCTAGCTACCTCAAATTGCTCTTCATTGTTTTATTATCTTTGGTAGAAGTAGGACATCACATATATGCATTGTGTGATAATTTTACAACCAATGGTGCTAAGTTTTAAGCATGAGAAGTAATCTATTTTTTGCATTGCTTATAATATAGCTTTTGGAGAAATTTTTGTAGCATCCAAGTTGAAGAGATCAAATGACCCATTGTTCTCTTTCTTGTGTCTTGAGAGAAATTTCTTTAAAGTATCTTGCAAAAATATTCCTTTTCTTATGCTCTCTTGGAAATTAATGGAGTATTAGCTATATCTTTAAGTAATTTGTAATCAATTGCTTAACTCAGCTTTAAGCCAATATGAGATAAGCATTTGTGTAGAGAAGTGTAATATTCCAGTTGCTATGATGTGCTTATCTTGTAGCTCATGCAGCAAAGTATTTCCCAAGGCTTGCACTCAAAAAGGAAAGCAAATACAACATCACTGTCATAGTGATGACTCTAGAGAGGCACAATGAAGAAACTGCAAGATTCAAACACAAAGTCTAATGCATTTGCAATTCTTGAAGCAAACAAGTTTTGTCGAATTGCTCCATGAAAATTTCCTACAATTAATATTTTTATACCTATTCTATAATATCTCACGCAAGGATACAAAGAAAAAACAAATATAGAGAGACCCCATTTGTACTGAACTCCAACAAAAAAATTTCATTAATCAAGATAATGTACAATGGTTACATGAGCAGAAAATACAGAAATAAGCCTTGCATTCACCCAACAACAAAAAAAATGACCCTACAGCCTTGCATTCACCCTTGTTGATGAGGTACTTTTACAAAAAAATCAAGCTTCCACCAGCCTAAGCATTTTCACAAACACCTTCACAGCATTTCAAGGGTTACTATTGCTTCTCTTCACAGGTTGCTCAACTTAGTCCTCAAGGGTAGTACATTTCAATCAGAGAAAGGAAGCTTTCAATGCAATTGTTGTGCTACATAGTAATGCAAAATGAAGGAAGTCATAAGTATACTCAAAATTTTGCCACATGTATTCCACCACTATCTTTTCATTCTCTATGGAAATCATTAATAATTTAACACAAACTGAAAAAAGAGCTCCAGCTTTAGCAAGAGATGACTTCTTTGATCAAATTTCTCCCTTTCGGAAGAATACACGATGTGAATGGTCTCCCCAATAGATTGATGAAAACGGGTTTTGGAAGAATTCACTATCTTAGATCTTCTCATTTCAAAAATTAAGGAAAGGAAAAAGTAAGAAATACCGTGCAAGAGTGATGTTGAAGCTTGTTGAGGTCCAAAAAAAAAAAAAAAAAGGGGTTACAATAAAATAAGCCCAAAAGAAATGGAAGAGCAAGTCAAGCCCAAAAGAAATGGAAGAGCAAGTCAAAGCCCAAAAGAAAAAATCCAGGCTAAACCCAAAAGTAACAGGAACGGATGACCCATGGGGGATAAAAGAAAAGCCAGAGGATCCTGAAGCCCAGAAAAGGAAGCAGCATCCCAAAAGAGACCATGGCAAAAATATAAAGAAGCAAGGATCCCCGGAACCCTTCAAGCACAAATAAAAAGGAAGACTGAGACAGATCGGTAGAAAGAAGACAGGAAAAGAAGAAAAAAACAAGAAGCGCAAAACGACCTCTCATAGCACAGACAGCAAAAGGCCTCGGGGAACCAGGACAGGGAAGAAAGAATAGCAACGAACGACTTTCGTTGATGGCAGAACAAGATTCCGCCCAAATAGGAAAGAAAGGGAAAAGAGAAACACGCCAGAAATGGGGATACCGAGAAGGGCATACCTCAGCACGTCCCAAAGAGGATGACCGACCAGAAGCTTTTGAAGGAATCAGAACCAAGAGAAGGGAAGAATGAGGGAAAACGGCAAAGGAACTTACCAAGGCAACAGGGACAGAACATGCTCTGTTTGCAAAAGAGCAAAACAGAGGAACCCGGGATACCCAGAAAAATTCCATTATAAAAGGAGGGGACGGGTCGTGAAGAAAGGGACGAGAAAAAAGAAAAGAAGCACAAAAAAAAAAAGAGAAGAAACTCTCTAGGAAGAACCATCAGAAAGATCCATCCAGAAAGAAAAATACTAAGGGAAGAACAAAATACTGTCTCCTGATATCCTGTAAAGGCCACTATTGCACATACTCGGATTCAACGGGAATCAAACTTTGCAAGTTTTGAAGGCTGAAATAGCCATTCAAGACTGCAATTTTTGAGCTTGATTGGACCTTGTATCACGTCTTAGTGAGCTTTCTGTAATCAAACAGACAATTTGTTAATAAAATACTGCTTATTAATTCCCAGGATCCCACTGCACCTTTTTCTTTATCGTTCTTTTTTTTTTTGCTAATCCTGTCTTTCTTCTGAATTTACGTTGTTAATATTTTGGCATTCTACAATATCCTCGTTTGTCATTTTTGTATGATGTCAGGAGTATTCTCTGCACCTACTTGACTCTTAAACAGCTCGTTAGCTGCGGTGAGCCAAGGCCCGGTCCACCAAATCCTCTCTTCCTTTTTTTTCATTTAGGCCCGGGATCCTTGGGCCTGAGTATCTTGAAAGAAAAGCACTCTCACAAAGCTGTATCAAAAATCTGAGAGAGATATTACAGGATTTTAGTGGGAATGAGATGATGGAAGGCATTAAGGAAAGCAGTGAATGTGTTTTAGTGGGAAGTAGATGATGGAAGGAGTCAAGGAGTCTTTGTGAAATATGATGTGGCTTGATAATTGATCCTTAGATTTAGTCTTGCCAGATGTCATGCATCTATTTAAAAACTGAAGGGAACGAGAGAAAAAGAAACAGGAGAGGAGCCCATCCCAAATATTAAATGGGCACCCAAGCAAATAGTGACAAGTTTTTTCTTTTCTGGCAAATATTGTCCTTTAGGCAAAAATCTAACATGAGCTGACAGTTAAAAATAGGAGTACCACTTGTTTTAAAAAAAACACACACACATTGTTAAAAAAAGGCACCCAATTAATATTATATAAATAACATTTTTTTAAAGGAATAATTACCCTATTATTTGCTTATTTGTGGTTACTTTGGTAATTAATTACTTATTATGTTTTGGAAAATTTGTTGATAATATATATATATATATATATATATATATATATATATATATATATATTGCAACCCCGAACCAACTCAAAACGGTACGTTGAAATAGGTCAATATTGAAATATTCCGTTCCAGTGAACAAACTGAAACAGCTTCCGAAATGGTATTCATAACATTGGCGAGTACTGTACAGGATAATTGCAAATAAAAAAAAGTACAAAATTACGTTAACTGCCCCCAAACTTTAAAACTCTTGTTTTAACTTTTTCGGATAAAAATGTAACTACCTACTTGTGCCTGTATTTGTTTTCTTTTCTCCTGTTAAAAATAAAAATAAAAGTTTTGCCCAAATGCAAATATATGAAATGCATGTGACAAGGTTTTTTTTTTTTTTTTTTTTTTTAAAGAAAGAACTACTCCTTCTTCTAATTTTTTTTTTTTTTTTTTTAAGATTAAACAAAGAAAAGTGCTACGTCCACAATATTTCACAACAAATTATTGGTAGTTAATTATTATCAATATATATATATATATTTATTTATATATAAAACTGAAACTTTTGAAGTTCCCACAATTTTCCATGTCATCACTATTTTCTTTTTCTTTTTATTTTAGGTTTTATATCTTATATATTTATTATTTCTTTTCAACGTGCTCCTACTTTTTTGCTAAGCTCTACAGATTTTCACATTAGTATTATTTAAAAAAAAAAAACAAAAATTCTAATTTTATATGATAGATATTAGAAGATCATATATAGATATGTATAGTTAGATTAATGCCACTTAGCCAGTTGTCATGTATTAAGAGTCCCATTAGGAATTGGATTTCATTGGGGTGGCGTGGAAGTCTCCAAATCATGTTTGTATGCAATGCAAACTCCTTCACAATGAAGGAGGTGCCGATTTACTCTCTTATATATGTATAAACCTATGTGTGTTGCCGCCATCTATTCTTTTGTTACAAACACTTCTTTCTCAACCTCAAGGTACGAAAATTTCTATTCATAGCTTTCTCTCTTTAGTTTTTGTATTCTTTCTTTAATAGTAGTTTGTGTATGTTTTTCCTTTAATGGTCTTTGTTTGTGTAATTCTTTCTTTAACAGTAGTTTGTGTAAGTTTTTCCTTTAATAGTTTGTGTTTGTGTTTGTTTTTCCTTTAATAGTTTATGTGAGTATATTTCCTTCATATTCTATGTTTCCTTTTCGTTTGCTATTTCTTGGCTTATATTAGAGATTGTAATGTATATATTCATCAAACAATTTAGTTAATTGGTTTTTACATCCTTAAACATCACCCGTTCATGCATGGAGATCCCGTGCACTATACCACTAGGTTATTGTTGAGTGGAATTCTCTCACAACACTTCTCGCCATTCAAATTCCAATCCCAAGTTTGAATACCAGAAGCAGTGTCATCTCTACATAGTGATTGACAAAGCAATAATGTGATGTCTCACTCATGGTTTTGGATGGCATATACTGATTTCAAAAAAATTAGAGAAACGCAAGTCCTGGATAATACGTTACTTACTTGGGTACCTTTGGGCTTTCAGTGCATAATACACTAGAGAATTTTCCACCATTTGGGCGTGAAACAAAAACCTAAATGAGTATAGGAAACCTAGAGATTCACTACTGCTTGATAAGAAGTACTAAAGATAAATCTATAGCATTTTTATTCATTCAACCAAAAAATATAATTTTGAAAGAAAAAAGGACAAAGTTTGTTCATGGTAAAATTCAACAGCATGGTGTTAACATACATATAAAACCTAAATGCAAATGGATAGATGCATAGTTGCTGGCTGATTGATTCCTTCTTTTCCGGTGATTGGTGGATTAGTTTATGCAATTCTCATTTGCCATTTCACTAATTTTACTAATATCCACTTGTGCTTATCTTGTTTGGAGTAATAGTGATAACATAAGGGATAACTGTCCTGATAATCTATTCAAATCTGTAAATGATCTTCTAATCACCATATCTGAGCTTGTCCAACAAACTTCACTGCTCCAAATAAAAATTATTCTTCTATGTCATACCAATTAATATATCTCACAGAAATATTTTCAGCAACTAGTGGCACTTCTATAAATGAAAACCTTTTGTTTATGATGTTCAATTTCACCCCAAAACATGTGAACACATTCTGGTGCCCTGAAATAGTTTCCATTGTTTAGGGGATAAGTAATAGATATGGCTTCAGTAGATGCGAACTCACAGAGAATTGATTTGCTAAAATGGGGCTTTCTTCACATATACTAGGGAACAGTTGAAAGCGTTGAAACTGGCCTCTGTGGCTTCTTCCAATGCTTCCTGCACTAAAATCATGCTTTCAAAAATAAAAATGATATTGGAAGAACAAAACAAAATAGCTGTATTCATATATGCTTGAACTACTAGATTTTTTTATTATAAATACTTCAACTACTAGATAATTGCAGTTCATTTCAAATAATAATAGCTGATAAAATTTCTGATTCACTATATATATAAAAATGTACAGTGTCCAACATCACTTATCAGCATAAGTCTATTTTCAGTTGTAAAAATTTGACCACATACCCAATACCACCTAAAGAAACACCATGATGATCTGCAATGGTGCGCCTATTGAAAAAATCAAATATTGCCATCTGATTGAAGGACAAGTGGTTGTAAGAGAATAGGGGGAAAAATTACCAAATTCATAAAGAAGAAATCATTTGAGGTAAGATATATTACTCTTCCTTTTGCTGCTTCTTCCTTGGCATAACGGAACAATCGAATGCCTATAGGAGCCTTCAAAACCACATAACAATAATGAAAAAGATTATAATTTGATATCTACTCTTCTCATCCAGTGACTTAACTTCCCTATGGTATTAATTGGATTTCAATTTAATGATATAAGGTGTAACTTTATCTAATGTTGTTTTGACTACACAATACATCATTTAGTTGGAGAATAAAGCATGTAGCAAATGCTATTGGCAAAATTTACTCTATAGCACAATTTTAGAAAAATATTAAGAGAATAGCACACAAACAAAGTTATTTAGTTATGTAGCACATTTTTGGAACTCGAGTTTAAACTCGAGTTCCAACTCAAACTCAAACTTGGACTCGAGTTCCAACTCAAACTCAAACCCAAGTTTGACAAAAGTTCTAAGCAGTACTAATTGGAACTCAAGTTTGTCAAACTCGAGTTCTAGCCCAAATTTGAGTTTGACAAACTCAAGTTCAAAAAAATGTGCTACATAACTAAATAATTTTGTCTGTGTGCTATGCTCCTAAATTTTTTCTAAATACGTGCTATTTGGCAAATTTTGCCGTCTACTATTTGCGGATTAATATATGAGCCCATATGCAAATGGGCTAAAGCTAGCGCCTCTTAACTTGCATATGAATTTTGAAAAGGTTCATAACATATAATGATCTCAACAGAACAGTGATTCAAATATATTATCTTAATGAAGTTCAGAAAAGCATCCATTGAATATCATATATGCAATATGGACGCTTATGATTGCACCCATAGCAAAGTCCACCGAAGATGCAAAATAAAACTAAATTTCAGTTGATTATAATATTTAATTGCTTATGCAGATTCTAACACAGTAAAGCTCATTAACAAAGTTATTGATATTATACACCAGTTCTAGCATAAACTCAAAAAGCCATTTAACTATGGATTATTGGAGGAGAAAGTATTTCTTATATAAATGGAGATCTAAGTACAAACACCCCAAAATCCTCGATGTGTCTGTGTCTGACATGGGCATGCTAGGGACAATCCTATCTTTTGCATGTGCCCTGGTATGTGAGAAGGAATTTTTTTTTTTTTTTTATTTTTTTTTTTTTTTAACTCCTTTGATTTTATGTAGGTGTTTATTTTGAAAACTTAAGATAAACACAAAAATACACCTAAAAATAAACATAATATACCTAAAGATATTAATTATTTATTTATTTATCATATCTTAATGGTGTTGTATTCTAATTTTTCAAGAATTTTTGTGTTGGAGGGTGGGTATGCCAGGCATTCAAGACTAACACATTTTATTTTTATTTGAGCTAATAATATGCAGGCTCACAGTGGACTTTGTTTTACATGACTAATCCACTCATCATACCAAGCTCTTTTATTTTTTATTTTTTATAGAAGGTGAAGGAGATGAACTCAACTAAGCTTCTTCTCAACAACAACAACAACCAAAAAAAATAAAATAAAACAAATAAAACTCAACAAAGCTATATCCCTATATCACAACTTTACTCCTGAGGCCCAAAAAGAAAAGGCTAAAAGATGGGGGGAAAACTGCTCTTATATGGTCTAATTAAGTTCTGAGATATGGTCTCACAATAGAACCCACTAAGAAAACTGGATCAGCATACTTAGATTCAATCCAACGTTAATTTGGGCCATTGAAATATATGCTACAATCGAAGGCATGCCTAGGCCCAAAACAAAAAAGGAAAGTGATACATTTTGAATAGAACTAGATTTTGAGTAACACTTACAGAGTTGGCTTTCCTTAGATGGTACAAAGGTTCATTCCTAAAGCTTGTAATTTCTATGATCTGCAGCGAGTCTCCCAATTTAATCCTTGACTAAAGACCTTGATTCTAAAAGGTTTATTAAGAGAAAAGGTTCAATCAAGTATCAAACCAGATGTGTTCCACTCCCTAATTGCTTCGTTTCTATTGCATAGATCCACACCACAGCACAAGTAAAGCTTAATAAATTATTTTTTAAAATTGGGTTTTTTTTTTTTTTTTTTTTTTTAATGGCCTATGTTCACTTAGAAAACCCTTGAGAGTTACTTTATTTTATGAGAGTGCAGTACATCTGTATTACAATGATCCCAACATGGGTATATATAGGAGGATAAATTCTAAACTAACCATACGCTAATTATGTTTAATAGACTTCTAGACTTTTAGTACAAGTAGAAGACTTGGTTTGCACACAAAATAAAATGGAGCTTAAGTGTATGGCCTAATATATCTCTAACATTTGTTTTGTGTTTTTTGCAGTGGAATTGACAGAACTTTGTTGGCCATCTAAAAATGCAGGTTTGAATTGTTTGCTGCTACAAAGCTCATGCGTCCAAATGCAAGGAACCTAAGCACCAAAAGACAACAAGGTATGTATAGATGGCAACTGCTTTTTGTTCGTGGAAATTAAGGACCTTCATTATTCATAGATTAGGACAAATAGCAATAACTTTTCTGTATCAAAATTCATTATGATCCGTAAAAATAGCCACCGATTCTTTTAACTTAGACGCAACTCATGATTGCACCAAAGATGAAGTACTGAAGTCTGAAGACGACTGCCACATGCAACTTTCAAACCCTTAATAGTTCTTTCACCCCCTTAATAGTTCTTTCATCCATATTGCATCCATAATGATCTCAACAGAACAGTGATTCAAATATCATATCTGAATAAATTTCAGAAAAGCATCCATTGAATATTGAATATGCAATATGCAGTACTGAAAGCTGACTTTCGCAAAATAAAACAAAATTTCAGTTGATTGTAATATTTAATAGCTTATGCAGATTCTAACATAGTAAATCTTACTAACAATGCAATTGATATTATACACCAGTTCTAGCATAAACTCCAAGCCATTGAACTATAGATTATTGGAGGAGAATGTATTTCTTATATCATTAGAGATCTAAGTACAAACACCCCAAAATCCTCGACGTGTCTGTGTCTGACATGAGAAGGAAAAATATAATTATTTTTATTTTAAAAATTTTCCTTTGATTTTATATAGGCGTTTATTCTGAAAACTTAAAATAAACACAAAAATAATACACCTAAAAATAAACATAATATACCTAAAGACTAACACGTTTTATTTTTATTTGAGCTAATAATATGCAGGCTCATAGAAGACTTTGTTATACATGACTAATCCATTCATCAAACCAAAATCATTTAGTTTTTTTTTTTTTTTTTTTTTTTTTTAGAGGGTGAAGGAGATGAACTCAATAAAGCTATATGCCTATATCACAACTTAACTCCTGAGCTGACCACTGATTAAACCGTTGCACTTACAAGACACGTTTCCAAGGCCCAAAAAGAAAGAACTTAAAGATAGGGGAAAAACTGCTCTTATATTGGTCTAACTAAGTTCTGAAATATGGACCTCACAAGAGAACCCACTAAGAAAACTGGATCAACGTACTTAGATTCAATCCAACATTAATTTGGGCCATTGACAAATATGTTACAATCGAAGGCATGCCTAAGCCCAGAACAAAAAGGAAGGAAAAATAGTGTAAAGCTGGTAATCTGTAGTGTAAAGCTAGAGTTGGTGATGACGCTGCTTGGTTCCTAAGCCATTGTGAATCCAAAATTTTGAGTAACACTTCAGAGTTGGCTTTCCTTAGATTGTACAGAGCTTCATTTTCTAAAGCTACAATTTCTATCTTCAGCAGTGAGTCTCCCAATTTAATCCTCGAGTAAAAGCCCTTGATTCTTAAAGTCGTTTTTTTTTTTTTTTTGAGAGAGAGAGAGATAAGGTTGTATCAACCAGATGTGTTTCACTCCTAATGGCTTCGTTTCAATTGCATAGATCCACACCACAGCACAGGCAAAAACTTAATAAATTATTTGCTGAAACTGGGTTTTTTTTGTTTGTTTTTTGCTGAGTTGACAGAACTTTGTTGGCCATCTAGAAATACAAAGCTTGATTTGTTTGCTGCTGCTGCAAAAGCTCATGCGTCTAAATGCAAGGAACCTAAGCACCAAAAGGGATAAAAGGTATGTATATTTGTATATAAGGCACCTGCTTTACGTTAATGGAAATTAAGGGCCTTATTTATAGATAAGACAAATAGATTGACTACTTTAGTATTACGAATTATGATCTGTAAAAATAACCACAGATTCTTTTAACGATCTATTCAGGCTCATCTCTTGCTGACAAACCAAGAGATGTAACGAAATTCCTGAGGCCTCATTTCCATTAGGAAACCACTGCCATGGCTTAAACAGTGAGATCAAGTTTTTCACATATGCATGCATGCCCTTCAACAATCTCATCAAAATACCAATCACATAGGCAACTATTTCAACCACCAAATTCTGACCATAATTTAACCCATAAGCAACAAAATAAAGGTACAACCATTAAGGTATGATAGAGGACAGTTATAGCAAGTACCAACATCTTCGAAATTCATAGTACAACATTAGTCTCAAAGTATAGGCAAAATATTATAAAATTTTCCAGTCCATCTCTGTCCGTATCATTTCAACATCATTCCTACTATCCTAGATTTATATAATTCAAGAAACAAAGTTAACAATTCATTCCTACTATAGTTAAGTCATTATCTTATACACTCACATTTATACAACAGATCTGATGTCAACAATACATCATGGACAATAAATGGACCTTTATTCAAAATCCACTATCAGAGTTCGAAATTATCATGTAAATATCATATTACTTATGAAAGTGAATCTTTATCTTATTTAGATTCAACAGGACAGAGATAACAACACTGCACTATAAGATAGCAGTAAACGAACAAATAATTCAAGAACTATATATTAAACTTTCTCATAGCAAAACACCAACATAGTTTCTAACTTAAAGAAACAACTAACAAACTCGCCACAAACTTTATCACAAGCCTTAGCTAAGTAAGCTAAAACAACACATACATACAAAAGCATAAAATGCAAGTGACCTTTGCCCCCACCAAATCAGTAAACAGTTCTTCCATCACCTTCGGTGATCATATCTTTGAATGCCCCACCACTTGGAATCATAGGAAGCACGTGTTCTTGATGTGGTACAATCACATCTAACAAGTACGGGCCAGGAGTATCCAACATCTTCTGAATTGCCCCTCTTACATCTTCCTTCCTTGTCACACGAGCTGCAGGTATATCACAAGCCTCAGCAAACTTCAACATATTAGGGAAAATCTCACTCTCCTTAGAAGGGTCACCAAGATAAGTATGAGCCCTATTAGCCTTATAAAACCTATCCTCCCATTGCACCACCATACCCAAATGCTGATTATTCAACAACATGATTTTCACAGGAAGATTATCCACCCGAATCGTCGCCAACTCCTGCACATTCATCATAAAACTCCCATCACCATCAATGTCCACAACAACTGCATCAGGATTCGCCACGGCAGCTCCAACAGCAGCAGGCAATCCAAACCCCATCGCG
Organism: Quercus lobata; assembly: GCF_001633185.2. Classification (NCBI taxonomy): domain Eukaryota; kingdom Viridiplantae; phylum Streptophyta; class Magnoliopsida; order Fagales; family Fagaceae; genus Quercus; species Quercus lobata. Next base: position 2,814,382 of record NC_044913.1, on the reverse strand, counting down.
CCTAAACCCCCGGAAGTCAACCACTGGCGTGGCCTCTTATACTTATAAAACTGAGCAGCCCACATTTGATGCTGCCCAACACCAGTACTTATAATGGCATTTCCATCAGTCAATTCGTCGAGCACTTGAATGGCATACTGTGGCGGAATCAACTCACCAAAAGTCTTGAAACCCAAGGGATTCTTCTCCTTTACTGCCTTCAACTCATCCCTCCAAGCCGAGAAATCAATCTTATCCTTGTTAGATTTCGCTTCTAACAAGTTATTCATCCCCTCCAATGCAAATTTCACATCGGCACACACCGAAACATGAGGCTGCTTATTCTTCCCAATCTCAGCTGAATCAATATCAATATGAACAATCTTTGCCCGACTCGCAAAAGCCTCAATCTTTCCAGTAACACGGTCATCAAACCTGACCCCAAACGCAAGCAACAAATCAGACTTATCAACAGCGTAATTCGCATAAACCGTACCGTGCATTCCAAGCATTTGAAGCGACAAGTCGTCTGATAAAGGAAACGCGCCGAGACCCATCAAAGTACTCGCCACTGGGATCCCAGTCAACTCAACAAACCGGGTTAACTCGGGGCTCGAATTCAAACACCCACCACCGGCATACAAGACTGGTTTTTTCGACTCGGAGATCAACCTTATGATTTGTTCCAACTGGGTTTGGCTCGGAGGCTTTGGTAACCGAGAATTATAGCCTGCCAATCCAATGGGTTGGTCCCAATCCGGCACCACAAGCTGCTGCTGAATATCTTTCGGGACATCAATAAGAACCGGGCCGGGTCGACCCGAAGTGGCCAAGTAGAATGCTTCTTCGACGATCCGAGGAATGTCCTCCACATCGAGCACGAGGTAATTGTGCTTGGTGATGGAGCGCGTGACCTCCACAATGGGGGTTTCTTGAAATGCGTCTGTGCCAATCATTCGGCGGGGGACCTGGCCGGTGATCGCGACAATGGGGACGCTATCAAGGAGCGCGTCGGCGAGGCCACTCACGAGATTGGTGGCGCCGGGGCCGGAGGTGGCTATACAGACGCCGGGGAGGCCAGAGGAGCGCGCGTAGCCCTCGGCGGCGAAGACGCCGCCTTGCTCGTGGCGAGGGAGGACGTTGCGGATTGAACTGGAGCGCGTGAGGGCCTGGTGGATCTCCAGCGACGCGCCGCCGGGGTAGGCGAAGACATCCCTCACCCCTTGGCGCTCGAGGGCCTCGACGAGGACGTCGGCGCCCTTGCGAGGCTCGTCAGGAGCAAATCTGGAAACGAAGGGCTGTTGTTTTTCTGCTTGTTGCTGCTGCTGCTTGGAGGGTAGTTTGGGTATTTGAGGAGTTGTGGCGGCTGGGGCGGCTGAGTTCGTTGTTGTGGCGGTTGATTTTGGGCGAGGGAGAGCGTTAGAGATTTGGAGAGTGCGAATGGATTTGTGGGGAATGTGGGAAAAGGGGAGAGTGAATCCGGAAATGAGAGATTTGGATGACAAAGAGGAAGAATAAAGCTTACAGTTAGGGAAATTGGTGGCGGTGGCGGTGGCGGTGGTGGAGGTGGTGGCAGCCGCCATTTCCGACTCGATTGTTAAAACTCAGGTGGAGAATCGTGTTTGAGTTTGAGAGAGGATGAGGCGTAAAGAGAAAATGTGGTAGGGTTTTTTTATAAATATAAAAGGGTTGTGGTGCCTTTTGCCTAAAATGACCATGGGATTTTTTATATTTTTATGGGTATAATAGGAATCTGATAATTTTATGGTCAAAGATGGAAGATTCCCATGAATCCCATAAGCCAATAGATTTTATAAAGATACTAGCATTAATAAAATTTAGAGTGAGCAATACCTGTGGCTGTGGTGTGTGGATGGCTAATATATATTTATATATATATATATATCGATGGCTAAGCTGTAGCTTGATGAAATCTGGACCGTCTATTTGGGAACACCAACGTTTGGATACGCATCTGAACCGTACGAGAGTTTTGACAGGAAGTTGGTACAGAATGTCCGAAATCACATCGGATGGGAAGTTAGCGTTCAGAACCAGGTTAAGGTTAGGTATCATTAGGCCGAGGTTAGCGTTGGCTGCCATTGATAAGACTGATAAAGCTTCTTTCTTTCCCTTTTCCATTTTCTGGAATTTGGGTTTGTGGGTGTGAGAGATTTTGGTATTGAAAACACAGACAAGAGTGAAAAATGAAAATGGCTGAAAGATGGGTTTTTCTTTTCGAGAAAATGTTAAAGTCAAGAATTATTTGGTGAATTATTATTAAAATATAAAAAAATAAAATTAGTGATAGATTCACATAAGAATCAATAAAAATATATTGCCTATAATTATTATAAAATAATTTATGCTCATTATATTTTCATTTTTGTTTCCTTTTGGTTATTTCCATATCTCTTCTTTCTATATAATATGCATGTTAGTTTTTTGATGATGAAATTTTTGTACAAAATAACTACTCCTTCCTCTGAATTAAAAAATAATGATTTTTTTTTAAGATTAAACAAATAAAAGTACTATATCGATAATATTTACAATATCATAGACGATTAGTTATTATTGGTTATAACATGGAACTGAAGTGATAGATCTAGACTTCAAAGTTTAAAAATTTGGGACTAAAGTTTTATTGTTGTTATATAGTATGACAAGATTATAAGAGGGTGCATGTATAAGAGGTTTTATAAGAAGATATTATAATATTTAAAATCACTTGAAAAAAATATTAGAATAATAACTTGAAACTTACGTGATAAATAGTAACAAGCTCAAATAAGCCTAGTCAAAAGACTTGATCAAAGGATTTTATCTCTATTTTTGGAGGGTAATAGATTTGCTGGACAAAGTACATGCTTTCTCTACACGAGAGTTGGAATCTAAGGGTCCGTTTGGATACAGCTGAAAACTGAAAACTGAAACTGAAAACTAAAAAACACTGTAGCAAAATAATTTTTAAATGTGTAAATAGTACCGTGGGACCCATTTTTAATATTTTTTTATGAATAAAGTGATTGTGGGTCCCATGAACAGTCCATAAACAGTGTATGAACAGTAAAATTTGTCTCTACACAGTAAAATTTGTCTCCCGCACAGTGTATGAACAGTACTTTTACTGTTCATTCGCTGGAAAAAAAAAAAAAAAAAAAAAAAAAAAAAAAAAAAAAAAAAAACTCTTAAACGCAAACGTGCGTTTGGGAAGCGCAAAACGCGCTTCCCAAACGCACTCTAAATCTTCTACCCAATTTTTTCTACTCCACTCTATTCTCCACAAATAAAAATTTGCCACATATACACCTAATTAATGTTTGATGTATTTAATTCTTAGACTTTTATCATATTTTGGTAGTTTATTATTTGAGTTTAACTCGACAATAAAAAAATAAAAAAAAATAAAAAATAAAAAAAGCATTCCCCACTTCCCTTGGAAAAGGGGATCACTTGATTTTGTTGTCATTGTCAATAGGAATTAGATATCAATTAGAGTTAGTGTGCATTTAGATACCGTTTATTTTGCTGAAAACTAAAAACAATAAAAAAAATTTTGAATTACTGTTCACAAAAAAAAAAAAACATTGTAAATAAACCTTAATACACTGTTCATATCCCATGAACCATGCAAAAGGCGTTAGTAAAAAAAAAAAAAAGCAAAAACACATATACATGAAAACGCAGACGCAATTCGAAAGGGCCCTTAATGTCTTACAACCCTATTAATGATGTAAATTATTTCGCAACTTGTCAATACAGACCAAATAACTTTTGAGAAATGCTATCGGTGGTGGCACCACGTTCAGTGGTGGACCACCCTAACCTAAAAAATATATATGGATAATAATTTAAAATTTTTTATTTATCTACCCTTAAAAAAAATAGGAACACCCTCAAAAAATTAGGAACACTCTCAAACTCATCAGCACAGCGTGTCATTACCTGCGTCCAACGCCTAAAAAACAAATCCAGCCATCACAGAGGTCACCCCTTCTTCTTCTTCTTCTTCCTTTTCTTCTTCTTTGCTTAGTCTAAGACCCTCTGCTAGTTTGCCTCGTTTTTTACTCTAGTTTTTGCTTTGTCAAAGATTTTTTCTTTAGTTTGCCTTTTAGACTTTTAGTTTGCTGACCCCACCCACATGACAAAGCTTTGGAAATGGCAAAACTCAAAAAGCTGAACAAAAGAGTTTGATTTCAAACTTATTTATTGAGTCTTGCTTCTTCCCAATGTGATTTACATATATACATTTTGATGGTACTGTTTTTGGTTGTTGTTTTCATTATTTAATTACATATTTATTTTTTTAATATTTTAAAAAAGTAATTGTTATGTAATAATGCTTTGAGTTAAAAAAAAAAGGTTTGTTTGGTAACTTGTTCTAGTAATGTTATTTGTATTTTTTGAAAATACGTGTAAGTAAAAAAATGTGTAAAAATATGTATAATGTTGTTTAAAAATTAAAAATATGTGCTTAAATACATGTACCAAACAAGCCCTAAATGATTTGTTTTATTTGAGGTTTACTCATTTGGATCAATAATTTTATGTTGTATAAGAAAATATAAATATATTATTTTTAATTTTTTTTAGAAACCCTGAAATACCTTGAAACGGTATGTCGAAATAGACCAATACCGAAATATTTCATTCCACTAAACAAACCGAAACTGGGTCTGAAACAGTATTCATAACATTGTTTTTAAGCAAAAAGAAAAAGCTAAAAAAAAAAAATTGAACTAAAATCTAAATAAAATAAAATTTTAACAGAGCAAGTCCACCCAGGAACACCCTGAGAAACATTCCTAGAGCCGCTACTGAATGCTACGTCACATTTTCACAACAAAACTTAGAGCATAAATTGTTATTTATGGGTAAAATAATGATATCAGTGGTGAACTCAAATTAGAACTAATAACAACTTACCATTCATGATTTATTATGAAAATATTATAGACGTATTATTATTCATAACTTTTACATAAACACATTATAAATATCAATTTTATTTCTCATCATTGTCTAACTTGGTCAAATTGTGGAGAAAATTGTCACTATATACTTTCTAAACCGTGGAGAAAATTGATACTAATGGTTATCGATGGTTTATGTGGTAAGCTCAAATTAAAACCAATAACAAATGTATCATCTTCATTCCAATCAAACAAGAAGATTGAAGGCATCATCTACAAAGATTGTCATGGCTTAGAAGTCAATTCTTGGACAAAATGACTAAGGATCGAAACAAAGAGGTCAACGCAAGACAAGTGTGCATTGAGAGGGAAACAACTTTTACACAGCTATTATAGCATTGGCATCCAAAATGTTATTTTGCCCCCACAACAACAACAACAACAACAACCAAAAAAGAAGAAGCAACATTTAAGTGTCTATTCTTAAACAAATTTAGACACTTGTTATGGTAAACTCCTTATTATACAATTTACTATAGCAAGTTTTACTCTCTCTTTTTAGCTTTAATTCCTCTCACCTCTCTCTCCTAACTCTCTCTTCCATCTCAATCTCTTTTGCCTTGTTTTCTCCCTCTCTCTCTCTATGACTCTCATTGACTCTCTCTCTCTCTCTCATCAAAACTCTATAATTGAGCTAACAAATCTCCACTTTTGCATTGTCATCATCGATGGCTGTGCAACGATGCATGAAGTGATGTGACGGATCAACGTGGGTCTCATCTTTCGCCTTGTTTTCTCCCCCCCTCTCTATGACTCTCATTGACTCTCTCTCTCATCAAACCTCTATGACTGAGCTAACAAATCTCCACTTTTGCGGCTATCATCATCGATGGCTGTGCAACGATGCATGAAGTGATGTGGCGGATCAACGTGAGTCTCATGGATTGGTGGAGCTCATGGGTTTGATTGTTTTGGGTTGGATAGTGGAGCTCATGGGTTTCTAGTGGTTTGTTCTGGGCTGGGCAATGGTTATGGGCGGTGTGTTTGCAATGGGTCTCAATGCCAATGAAGGTAGGTTGCAATGGTGGTAGTTTGACCAATTTGGGTTTGGGATGAGTTGATTTGTTTTGGGTTTCAATTTGGTGGCGGTGGGTTGAGAACGTGGTGGCGGGTTGTTTCACACAATGGATTTGGTTCATTCTAGGTTGCTTCAGACAAGAGAGAGAAAAAGAGGAGAAAGAGAGAGGAAAGAGAGATATCATGTCAAAGTGAGAGAGATAAATAAATAAATAAATAAATAATAGTGTTGATTTTATGTGAAAAATAAGAAATTGAATGTTGTGTGAATGGTAAAATAATGTGTTAAAATAAATAAAGTAATTTTTTGTGTTAAAATAGATTTTTATTTATTTATTTATTTTTATAAATTTTTGAATACCCAGACGCTAATGCTCTTATCTATAAATAATCTTCAAGTAGACCTATTCGCCTACCAAAATTGATCTATCCTTCCTTCAAAGCATTTTGGATGCCAGATAGTTTTACTAGTCTTGATTAGTGCTTCTTTCAAGGATTAATCCCATTTGTTTTTTTGTGTTGTGGTTGTGGGGGGGGGGGGGGGGTTGGGTGGGGTTGGTGGAGGGAGCCTGTCTCCAGTCCCCTTTCCCATGGCTACCACACCATCTCACAAGGACAAGGGGCTGTCATAGCCGTCAGCTCAACCAAGCCTAGTCCAAATGAGTAAACATATTCTGAAAGATTAACGAAGCCAGAAGAATGCTCTGGTTTTATTTGTTTTTAGGCCCATTGAGCTCAAACTCAAAAAGGAGCCAACCAATTCACTATCCAAAATATAAGAACAGTCAATACAGGTCTCATTATAGAAAAACAAAAGTACAAAACCACCAAATTTCATTGTCTACTGGAGAAATGCACACATATCAAATAAGACCTAAGAAGCTACTTGCTAAGCATTCCTCTTTAAAATTAAGTTTCATTCTGACCCATCTGCCTTCCACCTCTAGCAAATTAGTGCTTCTTCACATGACCTGCATTTTCATACAAACACAAAATCCATCCCCGCATTAATTATACACCAAAGGTTTTTTTTTTTTTTTTTAAATTTCTCCATGATCTACTTCAAGTAGCTAGAGGCTAAAATTCATAAATCATTATATTACAACTACCAAAAGCATCTCAGGAACAGCCTCTCAACAGCTTACTTATGAACATTAATATCAGAAACTTTCTCCAAAATTTGGATGTGCAAACAGATGACATCAAGTACAGCTTATAAAAAATGTAAACATTACATTCTCAAACTATTTTTCCCCCGATAATATATACACGATGCCTTTAAATAGCAGCAATATAGATGGCTAGTGTTGATGGTTATCACAAGTACATTACATGATTAAACAATACACATTGAGACTTGAGTTGAACATTATGAAAACAAAATAGAGATGAAACTATAGGACGTTTTGGAAAAGAGAGAACACTTTTCAGATAGGCATTTATACAATGGTGCGATACACCACAATGGTAGTGATCCAGCAGAAACCACTATTTTATAATAACCTGATAAGCTCTCTTAAATATTTAATTTTTGATCATTAGTCATGAATTAAGTAGCATCACAACATTTAAAGTTTTCAACCTATACAAAAGTCTATCACCAATGTCTGCAAGTACCAAAATCCACAATTCTGAGGCTGAGACTAAAATAAAAACTAAGAACCATTCATTGCACCAAACAAAAATGCCAAAGAAATACGAAGGTCATATTCAAACTATCTCCAATAAATGGTGGAGGAAGAAATACCATCAATAAGGCCATAAACTCATTATCGTGATTTCTCATAATGCTTCTGTCTCAACTCTCAAACTTTCAGTATCATTTTTATAAAGTCATACAACAAATTTTAAGCCTCTAACAATGGGGGTAATATCAATTTTATCCCTATGCATTTAATTCAGTCAATTTTTTCACTCATAACTTTTAAACTAGAAAGCACGGACACAGAAACGGGTATGGGTACAGGAATGACATGGTAACATGGTATTCTTTTGAAATAATTATTAAATATATTTTTGTTTATATTTTCTATACATTGTTAAGCATTTATTTTACATAGAATGTTAAATATATCAATTTATGAGAAATAATGGATAATAAAGTGAATTCATGACTATTAAAGGATGTCTAGAAATTAGAATACAAACCAGGAATAAGAATATTTATTAATTTTCAAATGCAAGGTTACTATTAGAGCATGAATGCTCTATTTTGTTTTGTGAAAGGATATTTGACTCCTCTTGTTCCCGTGTCCCTCCCCTGTCCAGCATTTATTTTTCTTTTAATTTAAAAAAGGGGCACAACTAGGAGATGCATGCAGAAGTGTCCGGTGTCCAACATGGGTACAACACTCCAAATGAAGTATCCATGCTTCATAGCTTTTAAACCAAGTGTATCGTATCCTCAAAAAAGTAAACTCTATGTATTAAAATTGACTCTTTTTTTGTGGGATTCGAACATAGGTTCTCCTATAAAATAAAATTTACTTGGATTTTTGAAAGTTGGGGAACAACATCGTCCTAATTATTAGCTATGCGATGAAATTAAAATTGTGACTAATGTACAGGATTAAAATTGAAGTTTAGATTTTGTCAAATTGACAAACAATAACTCTAATGGCCTCCATTCATGTCGAGTAATACATGAAATTTATTCATAACGAAACGCGATGACGATAATTCTAGAAACCAATCCTGAATCATCCAAATAAGTATTTACTTTTAATCAAAGAATTGCATGCAATCAGTATTACTCACAAAAATGGCAAAGAAAAGAGGATTTCATCAAGTGCATGTCGATTTGAATAACAAACTCTAAAACCTAACAGAAAAATTTAAAATAAATTTTGATTAAAATAGGAGTATAGAGATCGAATTCGAAGCAATACCTATGCGGAACCGACGATAATGTTGTTGATCGGAATGAAGATCAGCTTCACGAAGAAGCCGACGAATCCCATCACTACGAATCCGATCGCTGTACGGAACGCCACTTTCGTGAATTCTGCACCAAAAACCCTAATTTCAGTGCCCGATCCACACAGATCCAAACAAAATCCACAAATGTATATATGTATATATAGTGAGAGAGAGAGAGAGAGATACCTTTGCGATCGGGCTTGTGGCAGCGCTTGACAAGGCGGACGCTATCCTTGGCGAACTCCCTGAGGGGATCAACGACTGAGTCAATGGCGTCCATTTCTCCGATTCTATGTGTGTGAGAGAGAGAGAGAGCTAGATCTGAAATCTGATAACTGCGGGTTTGAGAGAGAGAGAGAGAGAGAGAGAGAGAATGAGTATTTGTTGTTGTGAAGGAAAAGATTTGTTATTAGGACACGTTTGGAAGCTGGGCTGACTTTGTATTGGTCAAAATTGGAAGGAAATTTTTTAACGCTAGGACGAAAATAACCTTGAATAAACTTTGTGCTTTGACGACTTGTTCGTTTTTATTGGGCCATAAACAAGTCTAACCGAGTATTAAAAGATTAGGAATACTATAGATTCATATGGTTTATTGTGATTGATGAATGTGTAATAATGGGTCATGTGGGGATACATTTTTATAACTCGTTACGTGACGAGTTATGACATAAAATTGTGTATTTTTATGTGTCCTTAGCATTACTCTAAAAGTTTAAGTTTATTTTATTTAGTTTTGTTTCGAATACAAGCCACTCGAGCTTATTACTAAACAAAATTATGTATTTAAGCTTGTTTTATTTTCTTGTCAAATAAGTTCAAAATTTTTTACCTTCACAAAATTATGAATTTTTATTACGAATTAATTGTTTATATTATCAATTGATTAATTATAATATCAAGTTTACGTAAATTTATTTTTAGACATGTATATGAATAAAAGTATAATTGTGGGTCCTGGAAGTTTACGATCTGGCCCAAACTCTATCTGGGCCCATGGCCCGTGCCGAGGAGGTCTCTTGCCGAGGACGAGTGATCAATGGCCAAGGCAAGTGGGAAAGGCTGAGAAGCTATCCTGTGAGTGAAACGGGGCCCACGGGGTAGCAAAGTGTAAAATTGGATCAAGGAAAAGGTGTCTTTCCTTCAGTTAATGCACCTGCCAATACCCAGAGTTGATTAATGGGAAAAGACGTTTGGACGGTGTAAACTTCGATCCACGCAACTAATAGAAAGTAAGAGAGAACGAATGATGGGATGGATACAGAAATAAGCACCTACCTGACCGACAAGTGGAGGGCTAGGATTAACCAAGGTGGACTATATAATAAAAAGGTAGGTACATAAATTAGGGAGCTGGGAAAAATGGCCAAGAAAAACCAGAGCCTCCCAGCCCACCTCCAGGAGAAAGACTCCAGGGGTGAAGGTCCCTTAACCTTGTATGAACGCCATGAAAAACCCACCACCTGGTGATCAAGGCCTAACCTTTCAAACCCACGCTCTACAAATGATATTGTTTGGGTCTTTTCACGTGCGAACCCAACACAGTTAGGTTCGTTACGATTCGTGTCCTTACAATTGGCGCCATCTGTGGGGAAGGCTTGTGTGCTGGCATAGGCGGTGGGTTGAGAGAGTTCCCTTGTCATTTCTAACCATTGGTTATAGAGTTCTAGTATAAAGTCCTTCTAGGGGCTACGTTTATTGACTAGGGGCTTGGATGAGGAGCTACCTCCCCTAAAGCCAAGGTCCCCTGTAACGAGTAAACTAGGCGCGTGGTAGAGTTGATCATAAGGATAAACTCTAGGGGCTTGGCTGAGGAGCTACCTCCCCCAAAGCCAAGGTCCCGTGCAAAGGGAAAACTAGGTTTTGGACAGAACCAAGGCATTGCATGGTCCTCGGACTCAAGCCTATGGGAAAGCAACTACCTGGATGTGGAAAACTAGGTTTTGGACAGAACCAAGGCATTGCATGGTCCTCGGGCTCAAGCCTATGGGGAAACCAACTACCTGGATGTGGAAAATTAGGTTTTGGACAGAACCAAGGCATTGCATGGTCCTCGGACTCAAGCCTATGGGAAAACCAACTACCTGGATGTGGAAAACTAGGTTTTGGACAGAATCAAGGCATTGCATGGTCCTCGGACTCAAGCCTATGGGAAAACCAACTACCTGGATGTGGAAAACTAGGTTTTGGACAGAACCAAGGCATTGCATAGTCCTCGGACTCAAGCCTATGGGGAAACCAACTACCTGGATGTGGAAAAAACTAGGTTTTGGACAGAACCAAGGCATTGCATGGTCCTCGGACTCAAGCCTATGGGAAAGCAACTACCTGGATGTGGAAAACTAGGTTTTGGACAGAACCAAGGCATTGCATGGTCCTCGGGCTCAAGCCTATGGGGAAACCAACTACCTGGATGTGGAAAATTAGGTTTTGGACAGAACCAAGGCATTGCATGGTCCTCGGACTCAAGCCTATGGGAAAACCAACTACCTGGATGTGGAAAACTAGGTTTTGGACAGAATCAAGGCATTGCATGGTCCTCGGACTCAAGCCTATGGGAAAACCAACTACCTGGATATGGAAAACTAGGTTTTGGACAGAACCAAGGCATTGCATGGTCCTCGGATTCAAGCCTATGGGAAAACCAACTACTTGGATGAGAAAGTTGGGCACTAAATAAGACCTAGCCACTATACGCGACGTCGAAAATGGTTCCTATACCTCCGTTAAACGATGGTTAAAAACGATTCTAAAGCCTCTACGGGTGCAAATAAACTAAAGTGTGGGAAACATGATGATAAATGTATCGCATATATAGATATTCGTATGTGTTAAAAATGAATCAGCGCAGAATTTATAAATAAAAGTGCGTATCAACGAGGGCAGCTAACGATGTAACCAGAAGGAAAAAAAGAAAAAGTAAGATTTCATATATACATGCTCAAATGTTTGCGAATCATCAATAAATTAGGAACCAAGGCATTGCATGGTCCTCGGGCTCAAGCCTATGGGGAAACCAACTACCTGGATGTGGAAAATTAGGTTTTGGACAGAACCAAGGCATTGCATGGTCCTCGGACTCAAGCCTATGGGAAAACCAACTACCTGGATGTGGAAAACTAGGTTTTGGACAGAATCAAGGCATTGCATGGTCCTCGGACTCAAGCCTATGGGAAAACCAACTACCTGGATGTGGAAAACTAGGTTTTGGACAGAACCAAGGCATTGCATAGTCCTCGGACTCAAGCCTATGGGGAAACCAACTACCTGGATGTGGAAAACTAGGTTTTGGACAGAACCAAGGCATTGCATGGTCCTCGGACTCAAGCCTATGGGAAAGCAACTACCTGGATGTGGAAAACTAGGTTTTGGACAGAACCAAGGCATTGCATGGTCCTCGGGCTCAAGCCTATGGGGAAACCAACTACCTGGATGTGGAAAATTAGGTTTTGGACAGAACCAAGGCATTGCATGGTCCTCGGACTCAAGCCTATGGGAAAACCAACTACCTGGATGTGGAAAACTAGGTTTTGGACAGAATCAAGGCATTGCATGGTCCTCGGACTCAAGCCTATGGGAAAACCAACTACCTGGATATGGAAAACTAGGTTTTGGACAGAACCAAGGCATTGCATGGTCCTCGGATTCAAGCCTATGGGAAAACCAACTACTTGGATGAGAAAGTTGGGCACTAAATAAGACCTAGCCACTATACGCGACGTCGAAAATGGTTCCTATACCTCCGTTAAACGATGGTTAAAAACGATTCTAAAGCCTCTACGGGTGCAAATAAACTAAAGTGTGGGAAACATGATGATAAATGTATCGCATATATAGATATTCGTATGTGTTAAAAATGAATCAGCGCAGAATTTATAAATAAAAGTGCGTATCAACGAGGGCAGCTAACGATGTAACCAGAAGGAAAAAAAGAAAAAGTAAGATTTCATATATACATGCTCAAATGTTTGCGAATCATCAATAAATTAGGAAGTTTTTGAAATAAAAAGAAACAAGTTAATCGTTAAAATAGAAACGAACACAAAAGCCTAACCGAGAACTCTACTTTTTTGCTTTTTTGTCGGTCACATCCTGGGAGATAGGAACAGAATCAGCTTCGATGCCCGGAATGATGGTCCCTTCTAGGGAAGGCTGAGCAGGGCCAGTACTGGTACTCTGAGGGACCACAGTAGGGAGAGTAGCCTGTAGTGGCTGCGTAAGTGTGGCTGGCTCTTCTGTACTGGACACCTGGATGCCAACCACGGGCTCAGTAACCTCGGTAGGTGCCTCAGGATCCGCATGCTGCGATATTACTATCGCATCCTGAAGTTGTCCCTCTTTGGGCGCCTTGCTAGAGGAACCGCTGGCTTGTAAGTTTTCCGACGAGGTGATCTCTTCCTCGGGTTGAACATCCGTAGTCGCAGGGCTGGTAGAAGTGGTCTCGCGGATGGCCGCCGGATAGAATATGCTCTCCACCTTCCACAAATCAAATGAAGCATCCATCCCAGCTCGCTTCAATGCTTCTTCCCAGACCTGGGAGCAATAAAACCTGCACACTCCAGGAATTTGCGTCTTAAGGGTGGCCTGGGTTTCGGCTACTCCCATGTTGTAACCATCGTCCTCGGCCGTATTCTTGGCAGCCTCTGCCTCATTCCTGGCAAACTCGGCCTCCTGCTTTGCCCTTTGGGCTTCGTCACGGGCATATTCTGCCACTCCCTTTTCATGCACAGCCTCGACCAGCTGCTTATTTAAATCCTCGATTAGTTCTTTGGCTATTCGCAATTGGTCTTCGGCTTCAAGTGCACGCTTTGTTTGGTCCTTGGCCTGTTTCTGGGCGCTAGCAAGGCCCGCCAAGATGTTATCTCTCTCTCGAGTAGTTATTGTTAAGTCATCCTTGACTTTGGTTAGTTCATTTTCGGCGGCTTCGAGAGTCTTCGAGGTCATTATGCGCTTCTTGCGTTCGTTCTCGGCTGCCTTACTCCTGTCATTTACCTCTTCCTCCATCCTATAGGTTGCCTGAAGGGCCTGTCAAGAGAGATGAGCGTTTAGTCAGTGACAAACTTGTGGCAAGAGTTAATAAAGTTTTAGGTTTCGAAGAACCTTACCATGCCCAAGTATCTCTTAGTGCTGAGAAAAACCTCCTGCATTCTCTTTCTCCTCAGTTCCTCCACGTCCTTAGGGAGTAGCATGGTTCTCCCTAGTGCATCCGCCACGTAACCACCCTCGCCATCTCCAAGGTCCCTCATAGAGGCCGTCTCCAGTAATGGACCCCCGTGAAGCATCGGGGCAGGAAGCCAGGCATCTGGTAGAGACTGGGATTCAACCCCCTTTCCTTTGCCTTGAGAAGGTTGGACTACAGTTTCTTTGCCCTTTCCTTGGGGTCCAATTTTCAGCTGTTTTGTGCGAGGAGCCTCAACTTTCTCCCTAGAAGGTGGGATTTTTCCCTCGTCCATGACATCCTTGCCCTTGGGGCTCCTCTTTCTCTTGGAATCAGCGCCTTTAGGTCGATGAGGCCGAGCTGGTTGGGAGGAAGTGGGAAGTTCGGGGCGAGTGGATTGTGACTGTGACTTGGCGGAGGATGACCTGGTTTGGATGGTAGGGTGCCGAGTTGGTGGAGAAGGAGCATGGGGTTGTGGTGCCTCCTGTGTATCCTTCCCAGGCGGGCCCTCAAGGAGTTGGAGAAGGGGGGTCAAAGGTATTCTTTTAACTCCCATCTCGGCTTGAGAAGAGGTGCCTATGGACAACAATTCCGCCTCGGACAAGGCTGAGTCACCTATGTCACCATGAGGATCTTCGGATTGGTAGACTCGGTCAAAAACTTCAAAACCTTTCTCGGACCGATCAGACTCGCCTTCGTCCTCTGCTATCTGATGAGATGATGAGGGGCCCGCCTGTGGGATGTCCTCAGGGACAGCTGGCTCCTGGGAGATCAAAAATCCCGTTTCAACTATGGTAATTTTTGGAAGCCAAGGACGGTGGGCGCTGATCACATATTTTGCATCCGCAAATGACTTCTGAACAGGAGGGTACCCTAGTATTTTGTGAGCTGCTCGGACTTGGCCATCTCCGTCATTCACAAAAACTGCTGCTTGTAAGACGGTCTCCAAGTCCGCCCGATTGACTAAGTGAAAATGCCGCGTGTAGGCGTGTTCATCTGCAAAAGCAACAAACACATATGCATGGTTAGTTATCGAACGACATTAAGATTAAAATGGTTTAAAGGGTTATCCCCCTTCCATTCCCAGTACCCCACCTGGTTCTCCTTCTACTACGGGGCATGGATCGCCATCATGCCATTCCCCGGAGACGATAAGGAAATCCTTGTTTAGTCCCTTGTTGGAATCGGGGAGGCACTGGATCAACCGGACCCTTTCGTCCCTCGACCTCATGTAGTAGGATTTTCCTTTCAATTTTTGGAGGTTATAGCACCAGTTTACATCGTGATGGGTCAGTCTTAAACCCATCTTCTCATTTAAAGCGTCCACGCAACCCAAAATCCTAAAAACGTTGCCGGCGCACTGGGTAGGGGCCAAACGGAAATGCCTGAGGTAACCCCTCGTCACTGGCCCCATAGGGATTCTCATACCTCCCTCTACAAAGGCGAGGACGGGAATTACAACCGCGCCCGTTCCCCTTTTAATGTGCCATTCCCCTATCTTGCAGTGCTCCAGACTTACGTTGGGGGGAATCCTATAATCAACGATGAACTTATTCATCGCCTCTTCAGTATCGACTAATTTCCTCAATCTCAGTTTAGTCATCTTTGTCATTTACTAGAACAAACCCGACCCGCGACGGGAAAAACAGGGAGTCAAAGAGAAATAAACTCAGAAAAGAAAAAGCACGAGTTAGTAGAGGCAAGGAACTTACGTAAGAGAAGAATTACGCTTCGGATAGACTTTATGTGCTTGAGATAGACTCAAATTTGGGCGGAAGTTCAGATGAATCCAGGATACACGCACTACAACTCTTAAGTGCAGAACTGAAGAGACGGATCCATCTCCAAAAAATCTTTTATAATTCTAGGGTAATTGCCCACCTTTTCCCGCCCAAGGAAGCCAAGAGACCATCATCGTTCGATTTCCATCACACCGTTGAACGTGGGAAGCATAAAGCGGCCCGTATTTAATGAGGCCACGTTTCGCCTTCCAGGGGGTCTAGGAACGTGCTTTGGGCAGGTGAAAGGCCTTGGGAACCGATAGGTGATAATGACTGATAGGTGTTGGCGGATGTCTGATGTCATCAAAACCCTCCTATCCGTCCAAAGAGACGGACAGCAGGATTTCGAGGGGCTATTGTGGGTCCTGGAAGTTTACGATCTGGCCCAAACTCTATCTGGGCCCATGGCCCGTGCCGAGGAGGTCTCTTGCCGAGGACGAGTGATCAATGGCCAAGGCAAGTGGGAAAGGCTGAGAAGCTACCCTATCCTCGGCACTCCAGAGCTTTGAGGGGAAGATCAACGTCCTAGTGAAAGTTATCCCCAAACAGCTCCCTGAAGGGGATGTGAGTGAAATGGGGCCCACGGGGAAGCAAAGTGTAAAATTGGATCAAGGAAAAGGTGTCTTTCCTTCAGTTAATGCACCTGCCAATACCCAGAGTTGATTAATGGGAAAAGACGTTTGGACGGTGTAAACTTCGATCCACGCAACTAATAGAAAGTAAGAGAGGACGAATGATGGGATGGATACAGAAATAAGCACCTACCTGACCGACAAGTGGAGGGCTAGGATTAACCAAGGTGGACTATATAATAAAAAGGTAGGTACATAAATTAGGGGGCTGGGAAAAATGGTCAAGAAAAACCAGAGCCTCCCAGCCCACCTCCAGGAGAAAGACTCCAGGGGTGAAGGTCCCTTAACCTTGTATGAACGCCATGAAAAACCCACCATCTGGTGATCAAGGCCTAGCCTTTCAAACCCACGCTCTACAAATGATATTGTTTGGGCCTTTTCACGTGCGAACCCAACACAATTAGGTTCGTTACGATTCGTGTCCTTACAATAATTATTATACGTATTGATCCAATCACTTCACTCACTAAAAAGAGTTTTAATCCTTTAAAAATTTTGTTTTCACTGTGCCATAAAAAAAAGTTTAACCGAGTATTAAAATTTCAAGTTTTTTTCATTTAGGTTTTTTTTTTTAATACAAGCCAAGTTCAAACTTGAGCTCATTACTCAACAAAATTACGATCCATATTCAAGCTTGTTTCATTTTCTTGTCAAACAAGTTTCAAATTTTTTACCTTTTTCACAAATTTATAAATTTTTATTACAAACTATTTATATTATCAATTAACTATAATTTTAAGTCTACATAAATATATATATATTTAGACACATATACATATAAAAATATAATTATTATATGTAGTGATCTGATCCTTTCCTTCGCATCACTAAAATAAAGTTGTAATCCTTTATATTTATTGCTGAAATTTACACATTTGTGGTTTTCTTAACGTAGCCTTTTTTTTTTTTTTTGGTTGAGGAATTCTTAACGTAGTCTTTAATTTCATCTTAAACTGTATTATTCAATTACTCCTCAAGCGTGCAAGTTGTGAGACAACTGTGTTGTTGTGTCACATTTATGTATGTTCCTATGAATGTATACAATGTATAGAGATACCTATAAATATGTATCTTCTTCTTATGTATTTTTCACTAGAGTTTGGAGACTGCCTTAACAAAATTCTAATTCAATGGGGTTTTGTATTCTGAGTCTCTTAAATCTCTTTGCCTTTCTCATTTTTACATCAGTGCAGGCAAGAGGATCTGTGCATGCAAGAGGAGTCAGAGGACCCAATAAATACAATTTTAAACGGAATTACAATGTCACTTGGGGACTTAATAATGCCTTATTACTAAACCAAGAAACTGAACTACAACTTTCTATGGACCAAAAATCAGGTTGTGTTTCTCATTTCCTATAGATTTCTTCCTTACTTTTAGAAAATGAAAAAGGTTTTGACAAAAACAACACTCAAAAAAGAAAAAAAAGTGCAGTTTCAAATTGATGAAGCAAACCATAATCATACTATGAAAAACATGAAAAGAAAAAAAAAAATATTGCATATAAGTTATAGAAAACAAATCAAATCTTGCAAAAAGAGAAAAGAAAAAATGAAATCTCCTTTATTACTAAAAAAAAGTATTGCATATATGTTTGTATATAAGTAATTATGTATGCATGCATATGTATTTGTTGTGTCACTTGCGTGTGTGTGTGTGTAAGAGCTAGAAAATGGCATCTAATGCTTTTCTTGTGCATTTAATATCTTAGGGTCTGGATTTGAGTCCTACAATCATTACAAATCTGGACTCTTTCATATGAGGATTAAACTACCAGAAAAGAACTCGATTGGAATTGTTACAGCTTTCTATGTGAGATTTTATATACTGCTCCTCTCATTAATCATCTTGTATTACTTTCCTTGATCCTCAATGGTTGGCATTGTCATGCTATTGAAAGGAAAATAAGGTTGAAAACTAATAACATGGTGATTGCTGCAGCTATCTTCACCACGTTCAGCAGTTAACGACAAGCACGACGAGCTCGACTTTGAGTTCTTGGGTAGTAATGGACCAACTTATACATTACAAACCAATGTGTTTGTCAATGGTCAAGGTGGTAGAGAGCAAAAGATTAAACTTTGGTTTGATCCCACAAAACGCTTCCATTCTTACAAAATTCTTTGGAATCAATTTCGAGTAATGTATGTTTGAATTCTCTCTCCCTTTGTGGCTTGCAAGTATTTCATGCCCAAACAACATTCATTAAGTCAATACAACATTATTCACAACTTTTTTCACAATTATTAACACATGGTCTGTTGTGTTTGGTACATAATAAACATGGTGTTAATGGTGAACTCAGATGAAAGTGATGTTATTTCGTGTTTGGTACATAATAAACATGGTGTTAATGGTGAAGCCAGATGAAAGTGATGTTATTCCAATTGCAACAGACTGTGTTAACAATAATGAAAAAAAAATTGTAAAAAAATGGTGTCCTAACATTAGCTGACAATAATTATTCTGATATCATGTCATTATGACATATATGGCTTCTCAGGTTTTATGTGGATGACATTCCTATCAGAGTGTTTAAAAACAATGCAAAAATTGGGGTGAGTTACCCATCAAAGCCAATGCGAGTAATAGGAAGCCTATGGAATCCAGAAAGTTGGGCATCTAATGGGATCAAAACTGATTGGAGTCAAGCACCCTTCAAGGCCAAATTTCAAGATTTCAAGATTCATGGCTGCACACTGCAAACCGGAGGCAATAAGAATTGTCATTCTTCAAAGCTCTGGTGGAATAGTAAGAAATACCAGAGTCTAAACGTTCGAGAGCAAAGAGTATATCAAAATGTAAGGAGGAAGTACATGACTTATGATTATTGTTCTGATAGGTCAAGGCACCCTAAAACCCCACCAGAATGCCGAAGAAACAAATAGAAAACAGAGTCGTAGTATAATGTATATAGACTCTAGAACTCAGACATTATATTGGTCATGGTCTCTTACAATAATAATGGTCAGAAATAATTACATATACCTTATCACATTTTTTCTTCTATTTCTCTTTTCATTTTGATCATCTTTATACATTTGAAAAGCAATCTGGCCAATCAATCATGCTACAGTGACACTACTTAATTAGTCCTAATACAAAGAGAAAGATGATAATTTTTTGATTGAAATTTGGAGGCTTCATAAAGTGAAATACCTAAACACCTCAACTACTTAGAAAACAGTGTGGCCGTATACAAAGTTGTCAAAATTGAGATCCTACATAAGATCGTGAGAGGTTAGTGAGATTGTAAATTATAGGATCGAATCATGGATTGTAAGATCCAATATATTTTCATATTTAAAGAAAAAAAACACATTAATAATGACTATATATTAAATAATCACGTAAATTGTGATTTTATCTATAAAAAAAAAAAAATTTGCATCATATATAACTACGTCTATACTAACGAAATAAATATATTTAAGTTTTGACCCAATGTATCTAAAAAATTTAATAAATGTTCAATTAGCGACCAAATACTAAAATATTTATCAACACATATGAAAATATTTTCCAAGTTCCAAGCTTAAAATCCAAAATAAGTTAACAAATGGAAACTGGCTAACTAATATAAAATCTAAAAGCAGGCTAAATATTAAGGTGAAGTGAACGTTTATTTATTCTCATTCTAGGTTTCTTATAACCACCGTCCTAATCATTATCATCTAGTTCATCATCTATGTAGACATTGTATATTTGTATATTAGAACTGCAAAAGAGATCAAGATACAACTTCACACTCAACTATTCAAGTTATACCACTCAGCAACAATTATAGAGCATGCTCAAAAAAATCACTCAATCAGTATACAAATACAAATACAAGCATACTAATAAAATTATATGTAAGAAAAACATTTTAGTAATATTAGAACACGATCAAATAAATTTAGCAATATTATACCTTAAAAGGTAGCAAAACCAATATAAATTCTTCTTTTAGAAATGATGAAGCATTCCTTCATTTTAATTACAAGTGAACTAGAAGTTAGAAAACATTTGCTTAAGTTAACAGAATTATATAAAACAGAAAATAAAAAGTCATATCATCACAACATAAAAAATAAAATAAATAAATAAATAAAACCCTTAAAGCTTCATTAAAACCAAAAATTTATCCCATAAAAAAAAAAAAAAAAAAAAAAAAAAAAAAAAAAAAAAAAAATAAACTGATGTTTTGGTAAGATCAGTAGGATCTCATATGATTCTACATGATCTTACATACGATCCTAGTGCGATCTTAAACGTTTTTGTGAGATAAGATCATAAAATCATATGATCCTACGATCCAAATCATGATTTTGACAACCACAGCCATATAATCTATATAGACTCTAAAACTCAGACATTATATTGGTCATGGTCTCTACAATTATAATGGTCAGAAATAATTACATATACCTTATCACATCTTTTCTTGTATTTCTCTTTTCATTTTGATCATCTTTATACATTTGAAATGCAATCTGGCCAATCAATCATGCTAAAGTGACACTACTTAATTAGTCCTCATCCAAAGAGAAAGAAGATAATTCTTTGATTGAAATTTGGAGGCTTCATAAAGTGAAATACCTGAACAACTGAACTTGTGTAGATATAACTGAGCCAGGCCTTATCACCACCAAGTGGTGCTGATAAATTTTGGTGGTAGTTGCACTTTGCATATGGGCTTTAAATACCCTATTTGAGTAACCTGAGAAAACTAAATCCCAGAGTGTACCAAACTGGGTCAACACTTCCCTCAAGCGACAGGTGCTTGATTACCCAGATACATTTTATGAAAATTTAACCCAAAATTTTGGGACTCAGATTTGGTTCCAATAAGCATATTCAAACAAGTAAACGACCAACATGAAATAGTAGTATATAGTTTGTCGTCAGTGGATAACTTGGGAGGGTGGTTCAAAATTATAGTCAAAGAAAGTGAATTAAAAATCAAAATTATAGCAAAGATCTATCCCAGGTAAAAGGTAGGAATATAGTATGAGACAACCACATTCATTCCAATCCGCAACACAGGGATCCTACATCTCAAGACTGCACAGTAAATATTAATAGTGAAGTCATAGCAGCAATTTTTTTATCTGCACTGGATCAAGTTAAAGTTTTAATAAGTTTCTAAAGTAAAAAATAACAGCTGACAAGTGAACTCAATTCATAAGCAATCAAAATTCCAAGTCCAATCAGCTAAGCTCGACCTCTTTCCGTTGCGCCATGCAGCAAATCAGCTTCAAATGAATTACTCAACTGTAGAGAACAAAAAGAAAGAAAAATTGATATCAGACCCTACTTTTCCTATAATTTTTTAATAGTTCAATCATCCTACAACTTAGACTAACATATTCTTTTCAGAATGGCATCAATTTAGTTGACACTTTTTTCTTTTTTATCAGTAAGTTACATACACGCCCACTGGGTTTTTTGAAGCCAGTTGCTTACCCTCCACCCATTATTGTTGAAGGAGGAAGTGTTATTTGAGTATGAACCCACTGGCATTAATTTAGATGGAATGCCTTAAGACATCTGAAATTCAATTTTGGGTATAAAAAAAACGAGGAAAACTATTTATAAGGATTACCAAATAATACATAGCATGAATGTCACATACAATGAATAAAGTTTTCCTAAAATTGATTGCCATTATTAAAGTCATCACCTTAATAATACATACTTAGCATGAATGTCCCATACAATGAAGAAAGTTTTATCAATGAAAATCTAGTTGCACACCAACTTATTTTGTATTTCCAAAAATAACTGTCTAGTCAGAGTGATGATCAATACAAGCATACAATGGCACCGATGAAAATACTAGGAGAAAAGGATACTCAAAACAGCATGAGTGACAGTGTCAATTTTAAGGTACATGAGATACCATTACAGATACTCATTCTGTCAACCTAATGTTCATCTTGCATATGAAACGAGGAGAGGAGGATATTCTATCCTTTTCTGATTTCTTTTTTTCCTTTGGGGAGCTGTGCAAGTGTTCAATCACCCAATTAAAGATCAAACGTGCCAGTGCTTTCTCTCTCTTTTTCTTCTTCTTCTTCTTCTTTTTTTAATTTTTTTAATTTTTTTTAATTTTAAATATAAATTTAATAACAACTTATATATAAACATGAAAAACACAAATGTACCCTTCAGAAAAAATTTCTGGGGCACTGAACAAATGTTCATTTCTTTTTTCTTTTTTTTTTAAGTGAGCAAAATTCTTTCTTACTGAAAACGTCAGGTACCATAAATTGATTACTTTCCAAACTTTAACCATCCAGGCATTTTTCCAACATACACTCTCACTTTCCAAAAATGGATGCAACCCAATTCCACAGGGATTATACAATACTTGCCTCACAGAATTTCATTGTAAAATGATACAGAATAGATGTGGACTTTGTTTATTTCCATTTCTTACCATGAATAGCTTATCTCTACTTGTCTAAAACGTAATTATATCACACACTGCTATCAAATGAAAAAATAATAAAACATTTATGGAAGCACTTGTCTTTAAGTAAGAAACTTTTAACAATCCAGCAACGTATTTACTAATACAGTTGTGCTATAAGTTGAATGAGAAAGGTTCAAAAGAACTTTATTGGAGGCTCATTTCCAAGAGAGAAATTTTTGCAGTAATCCATCTTTATTCTACTCCACCTTTAAGATCCATGACATTATTTAGAAGATAAAGAACTCTAGAACCATTGAGGAGTCTATTTGGCATCCCATATTTTAGTGCAAGGTGTAGTCAATGTCGACCATCTTCATTTGCATGCTTATATAACTCCTTTGTAAAGGTTGTGTAAAATCCTTTTTCCCCCCATTAAATAAGGTTGTGTAAGACCGTTTAAGGTTGTAAGCCAAGATCATTTCTCAAATTAAGAATTTTTTCAGATACAAGCTTGTAAAAAGTCTCTACTAGATTTATGATAATAAGGCTACTGAGGCCTATGTCAGTATATTCCAAACATATAACTGCTTTTTTTACCATTAGTTCTCTTTTGTAGAAATGACAGTTGGTAGTGAAAGATCAATTCTTTCATGCATATAACTCGGCAAAGAACCGCAATTGGACAACTTTAAGACAAAGAATTAGAAGTGTGCCAAACTCCACATCAAATAAGTTAAAAATGCCCCTATTAAGGATATCAGTCAAAGTATATTTCCCCTTATTCTATCCCCATCCCTCAATACTTTCCATGTGTATCCATTCAAGTCTCACACCCACAATGATAACCAATTGTAAATATGCAACCAGATCAAAATCCTAATAGCCTTTTTAAATGCTTGCAAAATAACAAAGTATTATCAAATCATATCAATCCAACAACTGGCTCACACGCACAACGGCAATCAATTGTCTTTTTTTTTTTTAAAGGTCACAATGGCAACCAATTGTCAATACACTAACCAGATCAAAATCCTAATAGCCTTTTTAATGCTTCCAAAACAACAAAGTATTATCGAATTGTATCAATCCTACAGTTGGCTCTATTTTCCCCAAGTATTGGGAGATCATAATTTCAAACAAAACTAACCGACAAGAAATAACACTAGCAAGCAATGACAAGAGAAACAGAAGCTTCAATCCACCCCAATCAAATCCTCTCTGTTGAAACAAGAAAAAAGAAAAGAAAATTGTAACCTAAAAAGCTACAGAGGGAGCCCCTTTTCATAAAATCCATAATTAATGTCAAAAATCACCACTATCACAAACTCTACATACCCATATTCACAAATCAAACGGAGAAACCCAATCACTGTCAGCCACCAACATGGTGCTAAAAGCCTATAAGTCCTACAGTCTTGCCACATGATTGAGAAGTCGACACTTGGATTTCTACTATACCACCCACCACCACCAACTGAAAGCAACATTTTTTTAGAACATTCACCAAAACATTAAAAATCCAAACACCAAATAATTATAAATAAATAATAAATAAAAAAAACTTTTCCATTCAAATCACACCACCCAGATAACAAAGATCGCACCTTGCTGCAATCTCAAGACCCTTCAACCCACACCGACATGTCGCTTTGGGTTTGGATCGCATGCGGGTAAAACTGCCTACCAATCACCTCTTCCAATGCTACAAAAAGTGAGAGTTTTGTGCACAGAATACGACCCAACCAAGTAAAAGCTAACAACCACTTCACATGTCACAACCATCACTCACAAACATATATATAGTTAAAAAAGACATTGACTTTGAGCTCAAATGTCACTTCCTACTCAATTGGGTGTTTTTTTTTTTTTTTTTAATTTTATTTTATATAAGCTATCTTTTCTAAAGAAATAGTCTTTTGTACTCAGTTTCGCTAGTAAAACTTCCAGACAACTGTCCCACCTGGCATAACCAGTTGCCGCGGCGCATTCACCTCTAAAAAAAAAAAAAAAAAGGCAAACCCAACATACCTCTGGCCATCAAGATTGCCATGGCCACTGCTAGCTCCACTCCCATAAGACCCATCATCAGCAGCAGCATGGCCTTGCCACACAGACTGCCAAGCATTTGAAGGTGGCTGAACGTACACTCCTCCAGTGGGGTCCACTGTAGCGGGTCTCCCAATCATCATTCCTCCGTGGGGCCCACCTGCAGGTTGCCCCATCGGCGGGTAATAGTACGGGACGCCACTGGCCGTGGCCCCCACAATCCCGCCGACTAGCCCAGCCGCCTCGTCTTTAATCTCGTCCCTCGGCACAATATCCACCAAGAAGTCGAATATGTCGGTCCTCGTGATCGCCGCCGCGATGTCGTTTTTCTGGAGCGTTCGCCGCTTGTTCTCCTCGGCGTGCAGCCACGACCGAATCGTGAGCTCGAGGATGAAGAGCTCGCACGCCTTGGCGAACAGGATGGGCGCCTCGGCGGAGATCATGCGCACGTCCTCGTCGGCCTTCATGATCTTCTTGATGCGGGCGAGGGGGAGCTGGTGGTTCTTGAAGTCGTTTACTTGCTCGATTTCTTGACGCTGGTAGGACCAGAACATTTGGAGCTGCTGCTGCTGCTGTTGGAGGAGGTGGTGGAATGGGGTGGCGGAGGACGGCGGCGGGGGCGGCGGCGGAGTGGGTTGGAGAGGGTAGGGAGAGGACTGAGCTATCTGGTTGTTGTTGCTGTTGTTGTTGTTGTTGTTGTTCTCCATTGCACAAAAGGTGTTTGATGATGGGTGCGTGTGTGAGAGAGAATTTACTCTCAATTAGTGACAAATTGGTTTTTGGGAGGATAGGGATGGTGATGATGATGGGTGGGTGGGATTTGAAGGATTTGAGGGATGTGGGGAAATGTGGGGTGAGGATTTTGAGGGCTAGAGATATGTGGGGGGGAGAGAGAAAAGATGGGATAAGATGCATGCACTTATAACTTATCTTAGTGTTACCCTAATATTTTTTTTATTTTTTTGAGGGGAAGAAAAACCAAATGGGGGTATGAGTATATATATTTTTATATTATATATTATTATTACTATTAAAGTTTTATGAAATGGTTTTTTTTTTTTTTTCAAATTATTTTATTCATGTTAAAAATTTAGGGATGGATGGAAAGAAGATGAAGTTAAGAATTCTATCCTTGGTTTCAAAAAAACAAAAAGAATTCTATCCTCTCATTCCAAACCGGTGCAAACATACCTTAAAATTTTCTTATACTATATTTGATGAGAGTTATCTTAGTCTATATGGAACGATTTCATGAGAATATTCGTTCATAGTATATAAGACTTATAAATGTACAAAGCCCACATATTGAGCAAAGGTACCTTTAGTGAAGGAAGACGAGAGAAATTAAGAATTCTCTCTTCCCATCCATTCTGTTGTAAACATACCTTAAAATTTTCTTATACCATATTTGATGAGTTATCATAATTCGTATGAAATGTGTATGGTTATCGGCCCATCATTGGCCTATGGGTCGTAGGTTGGATAATAGTTCCCTAGCGGGCCCAATTCGTGATGCTTGGCAGATTAGGCCGTGGTCTGTTTAGTTCTCAGGGGTTTGACGTTGCTCGGGGCCCACTCCGAGGTATCTTGGTAATGTCTTGGGGAATGTTGCTGTCGAGCAACATCCGGCGTTTGTTGCAAGTCCCAAAAACTGACACACCTTTTTTCCAAAGTAGGGCCCTTTCTTGTCAGGAATAGTCCTAAAAGGCCCCACCTGCACTAAAAATCCTTAAAAACAAACATTACTGACCCACTAAGGAAGGCTATAAATAGGAAGAGAATAGGAGAGGAAGGGGTTAGACACTAGAAGGTGAGGAACCAGAGAGTTAGAGAGGAAGAGAGAAAAACCGAGAGAAAATCACCTCGGGAAGAAGGTAGGTAGTTGTATTAAAGGTATGAACTTTCATCCTTAGGAGTTTTCCATTGTAGGATATCCATACACCCACTACAATAAGTAAATTGTGAGCCCATCAAAACAGTTAGCCCATTAACCAAGGTCTGGGTGCACAAAATGGTTTCATAAGACCTATCCTTTCATAGTATGTGGGACCCATATTGAGAGAAGGTACCTTTATAGAGTTGCTCAAAAATAATATTATGAGAAAAATGAAGGAAATAGAAGATACTGAAACAAAACCTTTTAAATATATATATATATATATATATATTTATCTTGAAGAAAAAATACAAAGAATTTTTTCATTTTTTTGTTGCCACAAATTAGTAACTTAGGCTTTCTTACAAGATAAGAAAGTGATAAATGTTGTTCACTCTACCTTAGTCAAGGAGGAATCACCTGCCTTGTCCTAAGAGATTGCAATAGGGTTAGACTTATATGTGAAAAAAGCAAGCCCTTCTTTACGATTAGCCTTAATGTTAGGGGTTGGTTCAAATCCAACTCTGCTAATCTCTCTGATTGAATGGCCATAGTTGTATTGAATTTAAAAACCTTTTTTCCTTTGATTTGTTGCAAAATTTGGAGGGAAGGAAGAAACAAGACTTATCGTGAAAGGAAACCCCTTTAGAGAGGAAAACATCTTTACCTCCAATAAGATAATGCCCTTACAAATTTCTTTCACCTTGGGAACTAACCTTAAAAGAGTAAAAGGAATGTATTCAAACCTATTGGTTGGTCCCCTCCTTCCATTGGCACATACAAATTTAATACAAATGGGTTAGCAATTGGCTACCTAGGATAGGCAAGTGTCAAGGAATTAATTAGAGGACAAAGTTTAGATACAAAATTAGTTGTAGCCTAAATCTATAATCTTACTCAATAAAATAAACATTACTGCATATTTTAAAAATCCAACCATTAAATTGCATGCTCTTTACACTCTCAATACATATGTCAAATTTTGTGTCAATCGAATATTATTTACTATATGATTTATAAGCTTATATTTTATGTATAATTTTAAACTATAAAAATTTTCAATCCAAATAATTTATTGATGGCGTAGCTATTGATCTTTAATTTTCTAGAAATTTTGCAAGCATAGAGGATATAAGAAGAATATGTAATCCAATGGTGGATTTGTCAAAATTCATCTCCAATAAAAAGATATTGAATAAGGTTGTAGTTTAAGATTACAACTAATTTTATAGCTAAATTTTGTTCTTAATTAGAAACTTTAAAAGTAAATGGATAAAGGGTTTCAATTCATGAGAAACATAAGAGTCAATAGTAATACAAATGGGTTCACATTGGTATTTCCAACCTCATTGTGGAGGTGGGTGCTCAAGTTGTACAAATATTGATTATGAAGAACTTAAAAGCATGTCCATAATTATCATACCCTAATGGCCTAAGCATTAACACTTTTTTTTGGAAGTCCATAATGAGTGAATTTCGTACATTTATCGTCATTCACACGCTTTAGGAAAGGAATCATTATTCTGATTTGCTAATTGAAATATCTTAGATACTAGGCTTTTGTTATGCTCTATTTCCCCTAATTTTATTGTAGCCAATTGTTAGTTAATGCTAGAGGTGTTGTTTACTCTAGAACATTTTGTTAGGTTATAATTCTATTTTATTAATGAACTAGTCTCTTCAATAACAATAATAATTTTTATATATGAAATCAATTATAAAATCACCCCCTAACCCCCCAAAAGAAGGGAAAAAAAAAAAAGCGAGTCTTTGCCGAAGACATAACAAAAAAAATTGGGTAGGGTGAATGTTAAGACTTAAGGAAACGTTTGGTTCACCGTAATGTTATATTACACTGTAATATTATATTATTGTAATCTTACATTAATGTAATCTTAACACAAGAATACAACATTACATTGTTTAGGAAAATGATGAGATTAAGGTGATATGATATATTTTATAATTTTAGATTATGATAATGTTAGAAAAAAAATAAAATAAACCAAAAATCTTAATGTCACATCATAATGTGCATCACATCAAAAGTACATTACAACGAACCAAACGCTCCTAAAAATGTTTATTGTTCATCTATTAATCATCTAAAAAAATACATGAACCAAACTTCACATATAAAAAACAATCTTTATAAACTACTTTCTCAACTCTTTCTTTATAATTCTAAATGATATAGAAGATTAGAAGTACCATTGAGAGTCCAACACCAAAATGTTCCAAGTTTGATTAAGGGGTGGGTCTACCTTGTAAAGGTGTCCCATATAAAAATGGTTGCAATCAAAACCACTTTTACATATTATGCCAATAGCAATTAATTACAAACAGCAATGTGGACCACCTCATGTCTAGCTTATCACATCATTTCTATAGCTGCCTTAAAAAAGATATTTGAAAGCATCTCTCTCCTTCTTAACTATTTTCCTCTCTCTTTTTTTGGGTCATCTTGTTCTTCTCTTTAAAGCACAATTCTAGTGCATGCAGCATGTTCCACAATTTTCACAAGTCGGATTCTATGATGCCTCTAAATCCAAATCTCCTTAATATTATGTCTCTTTGTAACTTTGTTGATAGAATACTTGATAATTATGTGACAGTAGAAGGAAAAAAAAGTATGATTCTTGAGAAAGTGGCCAAAGGGTTCCTAAAGGTGCTTTCTCCATTACCCGAAATGTATATACAAAAAAAGAAAAAGAAAATATCCCTTGGGTCCACTTAGGTTGAAAAGGCAAAAAAGCAAAAATATAATAATAACCAAAAAAAAAAAAAAACTCTCATGTACTCTTTTCACTATACTCTCATGTTTGGCACACTTAGGTTGTGGAATATATATACATATATATTGGTTCACTTTCTTCCCCCCCAACAAAAAAAAAAAATTAGATTCACTATAATCTTCGCTTAAACTTTAAAATTGATCAATGTCCCCTTGACCTTTAAGAAATAGGCAAATTACCCTCTTATAATTACTAAATTCCATTAAATTTATTTATTTATTTTTACAATAGAGGATAGTTTGCTAATATCCAATATTTAAGGGAAACATTGCTCAATTTTAAAGTTTGGAGGAGGGGATTAAAGTAAACAAAATAGTAGATCCTAGTTATGATCAGTGTTTTGGGAAGGGATAAAGGCAATCATGGGACTCAAACCAGAAAAAGCCATAAGTGTTATTGGTGGTTTAAATGAGGTGAACTTAGTGAAAGAGGATGAAAGGAAGGGACAAAGGTTGAAATTGTGGATGCTAGTGTTTCTAAGGATGCCTAATTAGAAACCTTAAGGGTGAAAGTTTGGCCACCCAATGCTAGTGTTTGGGAGAACCCATCCTTTTTTCTGTTTTTGAAAATTTTAGTTAAATATAAGGGTGAAAGTTTAATTTTTGAAAAGTTGGGGGCCATGGCTCCAAGTACTTCATTTGATTAAACTATGAAGTTAAAACCTGAAATCAATCAAACTCGGACCCAATTTTTCCTTTTTCATATTTTCATTCTTTAATTTATTTTTCTTGATGTGACATTCTTTATTTTATTAATTAATTAATTAATAGTAATAATAATACTAATCAATGGGGCTCTTAATATTTTATTAATAATTAACATATCCAGTTATTTTACCAAAAAAGAAGATTGAAGGCTTTTTTTTTTTTTTTTTGACAAGGATCAAAGATTGAAATTGAATAGGTTTTTATTTATTTATTTTTATTTAAGTTGAATAGGTCATTTATTCCTCTTTAAGGCTCTTATTTTAATGGTGCCCCTAAGGGCATCCTTTAATAAGCATATATTACTCTGCTTTTACACTTTTTGTTGGGAGCATTAAGGGCCGTTTGATAATGTTATTTTAGTAACGTTGTTTGTATTTTTCTGAAATGTGTGTGGGTGAAAAAGTGTGTGAAAATACATGTAATATTGTTTAAACACTAAAAACTGTTGATCAAAGCAACTTACCAAACAGTCTATTAATGTTTCATAGTTTTTTTTTTTTTTTTTTTTTTCAATATTTAATGAGCAATGATTTTGGTGGGACAATTGAGCAAGATCCAATTCTGAGAGGAGAAGATGATTTTCAGGATGAGTTGAGAGAGAAAAATAAATAAATTAAAAGTTATTCTTAATATGTTTATCTGTTTTCTATGAAAGTTGACTAAAAAAAAAGTGGTGGCGTTAAATGTTTTTTTAACTTGTGCCTAAGGGCATTCATTGTTTAACTAGACCCGTCTCTCTTATTTTCGTTTTTGCTTTATTTTAGATTGAATTCCTGAAATTTTATGCTTGTGATTAAATTCTAATGAGACAAAATCCACTAGGAGTTAGTTTACACAAAGTAATGATCAATATATTTCCAACAAAAAAAAAAGTAATGATCAATATTTTGTGACAGTGATGATGACACACTGTTTTCCTATTGAGACAGTTATATGATTTCTTATGTCTTCATCAAATTGCTTGGCTAATGGCCTAATAGCATTAATATGATAATTACAAGGAAAAAGTTAATGAATGAGGGCATTAGTTCAAGAAATGTTTTTAGAAAATTTTTTCTAGAAAAAGGGTAATTGATTTTTTATTTTCATTTTTTATATTTCTCATAAAAGTGGTATTAAATTTTTTTCTAAAATGGTCTATTAACAAATACCTTAAAGGTACCTATTAACGGGAGTCTAACTACAATTCTCTTTGTTCTCTTAGATAATTCTTATGGTTTGTTATGCCCAATAATTTGGAGACTTGTACCATTTTAGTAAAGTTCATTGCAAATTTGGCTGCCCACACTTTGGCAAGATGGTCCTTAGCAGATGGTACCACAGGTTCTTTTAATATAGGGGATGGTCCTCCTCCTATTGTAAATGTTATGCAGGATGAGGCTGGGCTCTCTTAATTTTGAAGCCTCCTTGCTTTTTTTGTATCTTTCATGTAGCATAGAGTACATTAGCTTGTTTTAAGTAGAAAACAAAAATCCCAAAAAGAATATGAAGAAAGAACCATATAAGTTACTGTTGCCTTCAAAGACCATAGAAATATGATTAAGATTGGAGGCCAAGGAAATAGCTAGAAGGTAAGCTTTTGCTTCAGCTCAAGCCTGATACAACAACAACTTCTTTAGCTGTGATAGCATTTTCAGTTTTGCCAATAGAATCTTTGCATACAGCAGCGAGAAATGATCACTTTTAACTGCATTAAGACTCTATGGGGCAGCTATATGAGAATTGAACACCTTGGTGATTTGAGCAGCAAGTTGGATTGTAGTAGAATCCAAACCTTTGTGAATCAAATTGTTTCTAGATCACCATATTCAGTCACAAAGTATGGCTGCATAAAATAGTGACACAAAGCGCTTCTCCTGTCCAAACCTGGCTGAAGTGCTGGGTAAAGAATCATTCTGATCCAGTGTTGGATTGGGATTGATTCTTGAGGGGAAAAGTTTAGATTCCATATAGAGAGACCATATTTGAAAAGCAAAAACACCCACAAAAAAAAAAAGGTTCTTATGAGTTTGAGGAAGAAAGCCACATCTGGGGCATAAAGAATCTGCCGCTCTGATTCTTCTGCCTAGTATTGCTTTGGTACCCTGTGCTTCGTTTGCAAATTTCCAGAGAACATCTTTGAGTCTTTCATTAATCTTCAATTTCTACAGTCTTTTCCAATCCTTTGGAAGAAGAGGGCCATGTGTAGAAAATCTATCTGACAAAATAGCAACTTAAAGGCCATATTGGCAGCACCAAGTTGATCCGGTGAAGGTCTTGCACTACTAGCTGCCAAAATCCAACTTGGTTGTCTGTTAACATTACATAATGAATATAATTTTTTTTGAAAGACCAGGACAAAGGAAAATCCTCTTTGAGGCCTAACCTGCCCTTCACAGATGACCATAAAAATAGCAGCAACATAATGCCTATAACTATAAGTCCAGCTAAAGCATCCAACCAAAATATTTTCCCCATGTCTATCTTTACAGATTGTAAAATAATAATACATGATAGAAAGCACAGTTTCTAGCATGTCAGTATCAATCAAAATGCATAACTCAAGCAAGAAACAAAGACTGAGAAACAAAATTTAAGAAAGGAAGTAACTAGTTTGACTAAACCAAAATTAAAAGAAGGATAAACAGATGATGGAACTTCATTCACATTTGATATAATGACAAAAAACAGGCCATTGCAAGGCATTATGAACTGTATCAAGATATATGCAGCTCATGGTACACAAATTTGACCAGCTGCAAAAAAAATTGTGATTTTGGAGGGAATTAAACTGAAAATGTAAAAAACAGCTCTTGCAGCAAATAAAGAGCTTAGCCTATAGGCCACTTCCCAGCAAAAATGCAAGACATGTAATCTGGCCTTCAAAGTTCAAAACCGCCTTCATGTCATGGGTACAGCAATCTAGAGGGCATTCTTCTAAAACTTCAAACAAAACTGTAGTTCCACCAATATACATCAAAGAAAAATCAAAGCCTGTATCATTACCAGTATAGTGACTCACCATTAGTGTTGTGATCAATTGCCAAGAAAATGGAGAAAATGAAAAGAAGACTTCTAATCAAACATTAATTTAGGTTGGAATGGTGAGCCTAAGCTTCTAGGTTTCAAAACTCATTCCACCATTTTCTTGACCATTAGAGTATGACTGCAAAATAATCTTCTATATAGGTCAGTTCCAGGATTTTGACATTTAATTGGCACTTTCCACCATTTTCCCTTCCCTCAACCGTCTCCTATTATATACCAGTATCTTTTCTTCCTTGATTTCCTTTCCCTTCTTCATCATCACCTCTGCCACATCCTTTCTTCCAATATCTTCTTCCAGACCTTTTCCCTCATTTGCTTTGCTATTCTCCACCAGCTCTTCTTCCTTGCAGTTTTTTGTGCACCCTAAGGGATCTTCTCGCCTATTATTTTCAACAGTATCTGCCAATTCTTCCACCTGAGCATCAGTCACTACCTGAAGAAGTTCCAAAGGCGTAGCTGCAGGATCAAGCTCCCAGCAACCTTTGGGGGCATTATGAGCCTCTTGACCTGTAAGCAAGTAAGAAGGGACCTGGTGTGAGAACCGAAACATCTCTGCTCTTGGAATTGTCCTGGTTTTATCCAAATTATGGCAAAACACTGTTTTGAATCCAGCAACTTTAACAAGTGGAGCAACAGTCACACCCTGCTCTTCATTGTAATCTTCAAGCACTTCCACCATGTCGTATTTGTGTATCACTTCATCAGGGGTAAGCTCATTCCAATCAGGGGACCAGTTCCTATAGAGAGCCCAAACATCTCCCTTCATAGGATATATTTGAATGGCACCCCTTGTGCCCTTTGTCCACTTGACCTTATGTGAGAAAGAATTAAGAGAGTCATTGACTTCATACTTGCCAATCCGGAAATCCCCACTAGTCTTGTAAAAGCCAGAACCAATCCAGTTCAGAGGGGCCAATTCATCATTGCATTTCGAATTAAGCCAACTAATCCGCATTTTGAATGGTCTCCTGGATATCACACTATGAATCATAGCATAAAAACGGGGCATCCCATCATCATCATCATAAGCAGCCCAAACCTGGTTATCACCAAATGACTTTTCTGTACGATCCTTGTCAAAGTCATGAAAATCTGGATCTGGGACACTCATTGACATTGGATCAGCACCACCTGTATCGGAATTCACACTAGAACTGGCATGCGAAGATTTCTCAGTGTTAATGGTGTTTTTGGTATGCATGAATTCTCTACATTTCTCCACTTTTAGCCCATTTACAGCAGTGTTCTTCTCCTCAACCTCCTTTTTTTCCAAAGTCCTTAACTTGTGTGAAGTCTTTAATACAGAAGCCATGCTCCACTCGCTAAGCTTCTTCTTAATCTCTTTCTTAGCCTTCTCCATCAACATATTTCGTGTTTCCACGTTTGAAAGCTCCCTTGTAGAATTAGTTCTATAATTTCCGGAAGCATTCATCCTTCCTGCTTCAAAACTAACTTTCTGAGATCCAGATGCACTCTCCATGCCAACTCTTCTTTCCGTTGTCATTTGATTTGCCATATGTCCCCCCTTATTATCCATCCTACTTCTTTTCTTAGGCCTGTCTCCTTTCTGTGCCATACTGCAACCAGCATTAGACAACCCAGCTGCTAAACCAACCCCTGGTTTGGTAGTAGCATGAGTTTTTGCCCAATAAGCCTCCTCCCTCACGACAGCTGCTGCTGCATCTTCATGCCCTCTCTTCAAATGCTCTGATGCTGGCTGAAAAACACCAGTGACTTGAGTAGCAGAGGAAGCCGGCACGGGCACACTTGCAACACCACCCGTTTTAAGGAATGCATCTGAATGGAAATTTTTCTGTGATGGGAGATAAGCAGAAAATCTTGCTCGCTCATCATTTGTAGCAGAAGTTGGTATCTTTCCTGGAGCATATTGATTCTTGACTGTTTGTGGACCAAAATTCTGTGGCTGCATGAAAGAATTCCACGGAGTGGCAGGAACATTGCCATTAAGTGGAGGTGGTACAATCTCTAAAGCCATAAATGGCTGACGGCAGTTGGAGCAAACAAGATTGCAGTTGAGATATTTTCTAAGGTACTCAAACTGAACCTTGCAAGAACTGCAGAGAGTCCAAAATGTGGGGTTCAATAGATGAGGAGTCCCAGCAGGAAACGGATGAGTAGCCCCAGCAGAATGGGGATGAGTAGCCCTAGCAGGATGGGGATGAGTAGCACTCTTCTGATATTTTGTGTTGAAATTATTACCGTTGGAGAAGTTATGGAAACCATTCTGACCAGTTGGCACTGAAGATTTCGCATCTGGAACTTTCCCATATACGCCACTAAACTTCCACTTCTGGTCGTAGTCAATTTTCTTGGCTTTGTCTGACAAAAAAGTCCAGGCTTCAGATAGTATTTTAAAGGCCCCATCTGCACCAACTGATTTGTTTTTATCAGGATGAAGAATAAGAGCCAACCTTCTATAATGTTTCCGGATTGTATCATCATTGGCCGATGGGTCCACCCCAAGGACTCCATACCAATCGATTTCCCCATGTATTCTTTTCTCAGCGGAGATGTATACATCAAGTGTAGCCAGAAACTGAGGAAGACCGTCAAGCGCAGAAAATAAGCGTTGGGCCTTCAGAGCATATCTTTTTGCCCCAGAAATGTCCTTCTCCATAAACTTCTTCTCTGCAATTTCTTTAGCCCTGAGAGCCTCGTCCTTATTGCATTCCATCCCCGCTATATTTGTCATGTCTCTAACCAATTATCGATTTCTTCTTCAATTCTTTCCTTTTAGAGGTAGGTCAGCACTATATGAACCAAGAACTTAGCCACCAAATTGTATATCTAGATCCTGATTCTTTCGCGTGCATCATTAAAGAGCTGCTCTCAATTGTCCAAGCTCTAATAAACAAATAAAAAATGGATCCAAAATAAGGAAACTATTTATGCAAAAATGGTAGAAGAAGAGGAGGAGGGGGGGGGGGGGGGGCGGAAGCAAGGTTTATGCCGAATTTACGTAAATGGTTAAATATATGACTACAATTACACGCTCATAAACACTATAGAATGCTTCTCCGGATCCATCAATTCCAAATAAATTAACACCTCTTCAATCTAGAAACCATTCAATGACCAAACAAAATATGTGGGAAAAGAATTTATGCAATTCAATAAATACAAGTACTGAACTTCCAAAATAAGCAAAACGGTTTTTTAACATAAACTTGAGAAAAACACAATAGCAGTTCCATTTGCATTGCTCATTCAAATCAAACACAGAAATCACAAAACAAACCAACACTGATCTTTTATATCCTGTGGTCAAACTAACAGTAGGTCATTGAAAGAAAAATCCCAGCGGTCTGTTTGGATAATAGAATGGCTTCATTGGTAATGATGAAACCAAAATCAAAATCTTGCCACAGGCAGCATTATGAACTTTGAATAGCTCTCCTAAGAGCTTAAACTTTCCCTCACTTTTTCCTTGATTTCACATAAACCAATCAGTGCATAAGCCCCAATAAATAGCTATAATTGAAAAAAAGGAAACTATTTCTGCCAAAAAGGAAGAAAAGAAAAAGAAAAAAACAGAAGAAGCAAGGTTTACGCCGAAATATACGTATATGATTAAATATAAGACAGTCATTAACACTAATAAATGCTTCTCTGGATCCATCAATTCCAAATATATTGACACATCTTCAATCTGAGCCCATTAAATGATCAAACGAAATATGCGGGAAAAGAATTTATGCAATTCAGCAAATCCAAGTACCAAACTTCCAAACTACACAAAATGGTTTTATAACTATGTGAACTTGAAAAAAGATACAATAGAAGTTCCATCTGTATTACTCATTTATATCCAACACAGAAATCACAAAGCAAACCAAAACTGATCTTTATATTTCCTGTCGTCAAACTAATAATAGGTCATAGAAAGCAAAATCCCATAGATAATAGAATCTGTTTATTCTTAATGAAACCAAAATCGAAATCTTTCAACAGGTAGTAGTTTGAACTTTGAATAGCTCTCCTAAGAATTTAAACTTTCCCTCATGTTTTCCTTGATTTCACATACACTAACCAGAGCATAAGCCCTAATAAACACTAATGAATGCTTCTCTGGATCCTTCAATTCCAAAAATATTAAAACCTCTTCAATCTAAAACCTATTCAATGATCAAATGAAATACGCGGGAAAAGAATTTATGCAATTCAAAAAATCCATATACCGAATTTCCAAAATAAGAAAAACCTCTCCAGATCCTTCAATGCCAAATATATTAACACCTCTTCAATCTAAAACCCATCCAATGATCAAATGAAATACGCGGGAAAAATTTATGCAATTCAACAAATCCAAATACCGAACTTCCAAAATAAGCAAAACCTCTCCATATTCATCAATACCAGACATATTGACACCTCTTCAATCTAAAACATATTCAATGATCAAATGAAATATGCGGGAAAAGAATTTATACAATTCAACAAATCCAAATACCGAACTTCCAAAATAAGAAAAACCTCTCCAGATCCATTAATACCAGATATATTAATACCTCTTCAATCTAAAACATATTCAATGATCAAACGAAATACGCGGGAAAAGAATTTATGCAATTCAACAAATCCAAATATCGAACTTCC
Organism: Quercus lobata; assembly: GCF_001633185.2. Taxonomy (NCBI): domain Eukaryota; kingdom Viridiplantae; phylum Streptophyta; class Magnoliopsida; order Fagales; family Fagaceae; genus Quercus; species Quercus lobata. The sequence goes on along the minus strand of NC_044913.1, from coordinate 2,776,452 downwards.
AAAATAAGCAAAACCTCTCCGGATCCACCAATACCAAATATATTAACACCCTTACAATCTAAAACCTGTTCAATGATCAAACAAAATACGTGGGAAAAGAATTTATGCAATTAAAAAAATCCAAGTACCGAACTTTCAAAATAAGCAAAACGGTTTTTTAACAATACGGATTTGAGAAAAATACAACAGCAGTTCCATCTGCATTACTCATTCATATCCAACACAGAAATCACAAAACAAACCAACACTGTTCTTTTAATTTCCCGTGGCCAAACTAAGAGTAAGTCATAGAAACAGAAACCCCAATGGTCTGTTTGGATAATAGAACAGCTACATTGGTAATGAAACCAAAATCGAAATCTTTCAACAGGTAGCAACTTAGAGTTTAGACCTTAAATACCACACCTAAGAAATCAAAGTTTCAAACTTTCCCTCACTTTTTCCTTGACTTTCACAAGAACTAACCAGTGCATAATTCTCTTACAACAAACATCATAGCAATTTGTAAACTTCATCAATACACAACCCAATACAAAGAAAACCTAAGCCAAACTTTTGAAACCAGAGAAAAAAACAAAAACCCACTTCTCAGACTGACATGCATTCTAGCCAAAACAAACAAAACCCACAACCCAACAACTATTGAAAATTCAAAACAGCTTCTAAGAATTGCAAAAAAACCACACAATCAAAGTGCCAAAAATTCAGTAGCTTTAACTTAAAAGAGTTAAAACACCATGAAAGTCCTATCACCAGCTACACAATTTAACAAACAAAAAACAAAAAATAAATTTATATTCCATAGGTAGCACAATGAGACATACAACATAGAGCCATAAAGATGAAATTTTGAGAAAAAAGAAAAGTACCCATTTTCAGAAATTGCAATCGCAGTGACGCCAATGATGAATTGCCTTCAAAGTTTTGGTTTTGAACGCTTTTATGTACCAAAGAGATCAAAATATAAAAGCCAATTCAGGTATGTTTTGGGAAAATCTTCCAAAACATAACAGAAACTGGCAAAAGAATATTATATATTATAATGATGAAAAAGTGACTTGGGCTTCCCTCTATTTAAATAATAAGTCTGTTAAGTGTTAACAATAACCCCACCTTCAATTTTTTGGAGGGGCATTTGGTAAAACCCTAACTAAGGTTAATTTTTAACTATGGTTAATGGGATAGTGCCATTGCCAATTTCCTATATATGGTAAAAATAGCAAGAGTAAATAATTTTAATGGAACTTTTTTTTTTTTTTTCATGTTTATTTCTCAAAATTTGATTTTTATGGTAACTCAGTAATTGCATGCATGGTTTTATAATTTGGTGAATAGGTGAAAAAATTGAGTCGGTTCAACATATAATGTGTTCGAATTATCAAATTTACGTGTCGAATGTTGTATTTTGAAAATAGTTTTAATTTTAAGCCCAAGATTTCAAATTCATGTTCAATTTTTCTTTTTTTTGGTGAATTTTTCAAGAATTTTCAATATTATATATTTATAAAAATTCTGAAACCGGCTCATTAATTAACTGTGAAAAGGACCATTAATTCTGAATTTAGTTCATTAAGGAAATTTAAAACATTTAAATATTATGTGCTACTTCATCATCTAATAAAAAATTATTATTAGCATGCACTTTCCTTTTATTAGGTATATTAAAATTCAAGAAGTGTTAGATTTCCAAAGAATGCTACATTAAAGCAGTCCTTTAAATATAGCTATATTTGACTGGTATGGATAATTATAGGGATATTAAAGTATGCATATGCTTTCCCCTTTTATAAACTTTTTTTTTTCACTAAGAAAATTTTACTTTCAATTTTCTTGATGCATGTATGCCATGTTAATGTTTAAGGTAAGTTTACTGTTAATTGGTTTCCATGCATAATGCAATTGCTGATAAGCATGTGTTTATGTTATTTCCATGTTAAGAGGATATTGTCATAAAATTAAAATCCAGCTCTACTTACTGCTTTTGCTTGAGTGGGACCTTGCAAGAGAACCTTGCCAACCATGGTTACCTTGCCCAACAGAGGATAGGTTAAAGGGTCTAACTTTTATACTGTTATAACTATGCTGAAATAGAAGGTCAGAGGAGCATGCACAATGCACATTCAAAATGTCATATATATCACACAATAGATATCCTACTTATAAAATTGGAGTTAGATAGGTGCCTTGTGTATGTGATAGAGAATGATGGGACCCAGCTCTTTTACCTTCCTTTTTATTTTTTATTTTAAATCTTGAATTTGGTTTCATTCTCTCTTAAAAACGCCACAAGAATTCCTCCTCTTTGTGTAAAGACTTCAATGAGAATGTCAATAATATGGCAAGCCTAGCAGAAATGCACAATTTTATCTTGGAAACCAAGTTATTATAGCCTCATTCAAAAATTGCCCCACTGGATCCTACCGTATTGTGTTGTTTGCCATATCTGCCTGACTTGGGCTGGACCTAGACACTAGTCTGTTTAAGATTCTCATTTCATATGGGATTATTCCACTGAAGCAGTTATGGCAGGGCTGCTAAAGTATTCGGCTAAACAATACACTTTATCAACGGGTCAACAATCAAGTTTTAGTCCCAAAATTTTAGAGTTAGTTATTGATCCTCAACGGACTAATCGGGTTGCCTACACAATATGCTTATGAATAAAAATAGCAGAACCAACAAACTTGTAGTCCAACAAGCATGAGTCACAAATGTGATTTGCACTCCTTCAAGGGAATGAGATTTCTGTGCAGTAAACTATCAGTCTCCAAATTAGCATTGTTGTTTGTTACTCGTTTATGAAATGAACCATGCTAGATCGTGAAAGACACCAAAACTCATTCCTTTGACATTAGGGAGGGAAAAACCATTTCAAATGAGAAGTAAAGAGGTGTAATCAGTAAGTATCAATTTAGTAGTATTCCTTTTGTTGAGGGAGACCATAAGCAGTTAATAAAAATTGGCCATTGAATATCTAGGCCAATCCCTTTGGTCTCAATTCTCAAGTAAGGCTAGTTTGCAATACGTCATCGATTCATGGTTCTGTGACCATAATAAAGAGATAAATGTAGTGTCCTTTGAGGATCCTTAGATTCCATCAGATTAACCTTTTCATCAAACAAAAGAAGGAGGACATATAACACCGATAGATCAGTGACATAGACATCGTTCAAGTTGTATGTGACATATAAACTAAAAACACTGTAGAGGGGAATGAAATAGACCACATTACACAGACATAATTGTCCAAAGCAAGCAAATCTAAAGCAGTATAATTCATATTATTTCATTAATAATATAGGGTTCTATGGCAGATGGGGCAAATAAGATTGGGGTAGAGATAAATTCTATAGTACAAAATACACATTCTGCAATTACTGCACTTAGTCCAAAATGTGGGATTATTACAATTAGAAAGGTTATAGAAACCTTTCTGACCAGCTCAATCCGAAGGTCTCTCATATATACCCCTTAAATTCTGTTTCTATCATAAGAACTTCAATTGGTTTTATCATATAAAAAATTCCAGGCTTGAGATAGAATCTTGAAACCGCAATCTGTGGCTATCAGTTCATTTTTGTCAGGGTAAAAACCAAGAACTAGCTAGTTTCTTATAGTTTTTTCAAAGGTCTCATCATTAGCCGAGAGTTCCACACCAAGGATTCCATACAAATCAAGTTCCCCATTAATTCTTATTTAGTCAGAGATGTACTGATGCAGGACAACCAAAACAAAATTGAAATAACAATAAAATAAAAGATACGACCTAAGAGTCAACACCTAGGCTTTACTTGGAGTCAGCACCAAGCGGGGAAACTACTAGGAATTAGCACCTAGGGTAGACCTGGAGTCAGCACCAGACCAAAGAAAGACCAAACGGCCATTGTTTTCATTCATCAACATATCAACTATCTTCTCAAGGAGTACAATAGGTTGCTTATAAAGGATTACTAAACCCTAGTTCTAATTGGCTAGGAAACCCTAATTACCTTATTATAAAAATAACTTTACTTCTAAATTAAAATACTAAAAGCCTAATAAACTACTAGGACCAAAAACATAAAAATACAATTGACTTGTGAACATAAATAATATTAAATAATAATTCTCTTTCATCTCCTGCATCATTCTCCTCTGGTTGAAGAAAACTCAACCTCAAGTTTTAAAGCATTGAAGGATTAGGATGCTGACAAACAACACTTGCTTCAAGTTTGAAATCACCTTAGGGAGCACAGGAAAAAGAAAATCCTTGAATTCCACTACATCAAACTCATTAGGAATAACAAAATCAATGTGTGGAATCAGTATAATCTCTTTCTTGAACCTTATGAACCATAGGAAGCACTGTGGGTTTAACCTCTTCGACTTCACCAAGATATAAATCTTCAAGGACTGTGGGGGTTTGATCAGAAGCACATTCAACAACTTCAACTTTCACATCATGTGCACCCTCTAGCACAATACTCTCTTTAGGCGCCAGCTTTTCACCTTGCTGTTCTTCAATAGATTCATTTCCTTGCATGCTTGTTAAAGCAACACTTGTCGAGGCATGTACGTCTATGTCAACATTAGGCTTTGGTGTTGCTGGGGGATTCTCCACGACCAAGATATCACCATCAATGTTGTCTTTTATGGGGGCAGCAATAAGTTCATTATGATCAATTATCTTTGGTTTCCCAATTGAATCGGGTTGAGTCTTCATTTGCTTCATCTGAGCAATCCTGTCTTGAATCTCTTTCATGAGCTTTACAGTTAATTCCGTTACTTTTTTGGTAGATAATTCATTGGTAGATTGTTCAAAAGTGTGTTGAGGACATGATATGGGATGAGGATGAGGATTCATCGCATTTGCTTCAACTTGAAAAGTACCACACTGAGATTGGGGTAGATACTTAGCTCGATAGTATGGTGACAAATACTCATCACAAAGCTTTTCTTTTATATCTTCCCACACAGTAATGGCAGGTTCATAATCCATATAACGGAAACGTTCAAGATTCTCCCAAAACCTCTGTGCTTTACCTATTAACTTCGACTTGGCATACCTAACCTTTATGTTATCTGCAAAATTTGCTTGCTCAAAAAATTGCTCCATCCCATTCATCCAGTTGACAAAATCTCGTGGATAAGCTTCATAACCATCAAAATAAGGTGCTTCTAATATTTCCATGATTCTCTAAAATAGTGCGTCAAAAAATAGTTTGGAGTTGGAATAAGAACCTGGACTGCTATGATGTTCTCTGGACAGGTAGTGCTGGAACTGGGCTTGGACTGGTCTATCACGGGCCTGGACTCTGCTTGGTCTTCTTTTTTTTTTTTGGGTGAAATGAAATAAAGAAAGGGTTACAACTTAAAACTAAATCTGCCAAGTTCAAACATTAAAAACACCAAAACTAGAAACTAGAAACTAGAAGCAAAAGAAACTAAAGAGAAGGGAAGCGGCGGAGCAATCACGAGCGACGCTGGAGTCAATGGGTGAGAAGCGGTATGGGTTCACCGACGGTCGTTGTCGGCGCTGCTCAGTGGTGCAGATCGGAGCTCGATGGAAACTGTGAAGCATGAAGCAGCATGGTGGGAGCGGCGTCAATAGTGAGTTGGCATAGGTGGTTCTCGGCGATCTGATCCCATTGGCGGCTCTTGTTGACATTCAAACTCCTCTATTTATGGTCTGTTGACTGATGGGTTGGCGACAACTAAGTTCTAATCTGTGGGTTTTGGCGGCTGGTGGGTCAATATCAGTGGTGGTTGGTCGAGGTTGCCGATGGGTCTCGACGTGGGTCTCTTCTCTCTTTATGGTTGCAAGGGATTTGGAAACTTGATTGTGGGTTCTGGTCTAGAGGTTTCTGGTTGGCTTCAGAATCTTTTTTTTTTTTTTTTTTTTTTGGGATATTTTCTGGCTCTTTCCTGTGGTGATGCTTTAACAGATCGGTGTTTGCTCTGATACCAAAACTGACGCAGGACAATCAGAACAAAATTGAAATAACAATAAAATAAAAGATACGACCTAAGAGTCAGCACCTAGGCCTTGCTTGGAGTCAGCACCAAGCGGGGAAACCACTAGGAGTCAGAACCAGACCAAAGAAAGACCAAACGACCATTGTTTTCATTCATCAACATATCAACTATCTCCTCAAGGAGTACAATAGGTTGCTTATAAAGAATTACTAAACCCTAGTTCTAATTGGCTAGGAAACCCTAATTGCCTTATTACAAAAATAACCTTACTTCTAAATTAAATTACTAAAAGCCCAATAAACTACTAGGACCAAAAACATAAAAATACAATTGACTTGTGAACATAAATAATATTAAATAATAATTCTCTTTCATCTCCTGCATCATGTACACAGCAAGAGCAACCAACAATTGAGGAAGACCATCAAGCACGGGATTCATCTTCTGAGCCTTAAACCCAAGTTTCTCTGAGATAGTTGTGGCATTGATGTCATCATTCATCTTTGTTGCAATCCATTCCACAAAGCTTTTCAGCCACTGAACACAATGTCAACAAGAACCCAACCCACCAAAAACCATCCAGTGATACTTGGAATACAAGAAATTTTACTATAAAGCCTTAGAAAATGATGTGTCACCAAAATTACATTCGTTACTAAGTAAATTTATAAGCCTGAAGATGGTAAAAATCTAGGTTGACGGATCTCCATGAAATGGGCCTGACAGATCCATGTCTGTGGGCCAATAGAGGGCGAGCCCAACTTATGCAAAGGCCTACTATGGACAGATCCTGCATAAGCAGATGCAACAGGAATGGGTCAAGCACCCATGGGGCGGCCAGAAACCCTAGATGGGAAATACTTGCGACACACACTTAACCGCCATAGAATCCCAAGGTAAATGGAATCCTAGCGCAAAGAGGATTCCGGAAGATACGCGCATTAATGAAGATCTTCTGTATAAAAAAATGTCTTGTCCATCACGTTTGGGACTATTCAAGACAATTCCTATAAGGAAAAGATTTTGACACCAAGGAAGAGATGTCAACCTTCTACTACTATAAAAACCCCAATACCCTCACAAATCAAGGTACGCATAATTTACCATTTTCTAACACTCTAGAGTTGTGAGAATAGTTCTAATTTGACCTTCGGAGGGTATTCGGCCGGCAACACACTGGTGCTCTCTGTTAAGTCTTCTCTCTTTGCTATGCAGGTATCGTTACGAGTGTGCGAGGATCGTGTAGATCACTGGTGATATTTACGGCATCAACAGTTGGCGTCGTCTGTGGGAAATAATGCAAGACTTATAAGCCATAACAAACACTTCTCGAACTAAGAGTTGCATGGTTCTTACTTCTTACTAGCTCAATGGCAACCACCACCAATAACATTCAGGGAGACGAGCCACGCCCAACTGCTCTTGAGAGACAAGTATAGACCTTAACCGCGGCCGTGGAGTGCCTCACTAGACAAAACCAAACCCTAAAAGAACAATTGTGACAGAAGAACGCGGCGATGGGAAATCAAGAGGAAGATAAAAAAGGTGCCAGTGTTGATCACAGGAACCAAGAGGGATTGGAGGGTAGCAACGCCCCGAATAGACCAGATGTGAGCAGGCCATTCCTCGCCGATACGGCCCCGCCACACATCGTCGAGGAGATGCAGATGATGAAAGAACGGATGGAGTGCATGATGAGCGTGCTCAAGGGAAAAGTCTCTAGTGATCTCGATGACTTGGTCAACCGAACCAATTCACCCTTCACCACATTCGTCAACTCCTTTCCTCTACCGCCAAAGTTTCGAATGCCACAGGTGGAGAACTATGACGGAAACAAGGACCCTTTGGATCACTTGGAGTCTTTCAAGACCCTGATGAACCTTCAGGGGATATCAGACGAGATCATGTGTAGGGTCTTCTCCACCACGCTGAAAGGCTCTGCAAGGATATGGTTCAGCAAGCTGACACCCAACTCCATCAATTCCTTCAAGGAGCTAAGCGCCTAATTCGCATCGCATTTCATCGGGGGACACAGGTACAAGAAGTCTATGGCATGTCTGATGAACATAAAGCAACGGGAGGACGAGACGTTGAGGTCCTACATAACTCAGTGCAATAAGGAGGAACTCTCAATCAATGAAGCGGACGATAAGATACTCGTGGCAGCATTCACTAATGGGTTACTGAAGGGTAAATTCTTATTTTCTCTATACAAGATCGATCCAAAGACCATATCGGATGTGCTTTACAGGGCCACCAAATATATGAACGTGGAAGACGCACTGCTGACCCACGAGGAGAAGCCTAGAAAGAGGGAAAGACAAGAGGACACACGGCAGGATAGGGGCGAAAGATGGCTAGAACCGGAGAATGACGGGATGATAGACGCTCCAAACCTGCCACTGGGAGGTTCACCAGCTTCACCCCATTAAATGCCCCAATAGATCAAGTTTTGGTGCAGATTAAAGATGAAGGAACCCTGACGTTCCCCGACAAGCTGAAGGGAGAACCCAGTAAGAGGCCAAGGGACAAGTACTGCCGCTTCCATCGAGACCACAGGCATGACACAGCTGACTGCTACGATCTGAAATAGCAGATAGAGGCTCTTATAAGACAGGGGAAGCTACAGAGGTTCATTAGTAAGGAAAGAACGAATCTACCCCAAGAGCAGGCCTCACGACGGGAGAATGAGCGCCCAAGGCCACTTATTGGAGACATAAGGATGATTGTAGGGGGCACGACAACTTTTACGCCATCCAAAAAAGCCTGGAAGGCCTACCTAAGAACGGTCCAGAACGTCCAGCTTACGGGTGTCGTACCCAAGATGGCATGGATCGACAACCCCGTTATTGGATTCTCAGAAGAAGATGCTTTAAGGTTGCACCACCCGCATGACGACGTGTTTGTTGTCAGCCTGCGGGTAGGAGACTACAACATGCACCGGGTTCTGGTCGACAACGGCAGTTCGACAGACATCCTGTATTACCCGGCTTTTCAGGAGATAAGGATTGATAGAGAATAGTTGATCCCGGTAAATGCCCATTTCGTTGGTTTCGGAGGAACGAGAGTGTTGCCCATTGGCGTCATCACGTTGTCAGTAACGGTAGGTGATTACCCCCAGCAAATCACGAAAGACGTAACATTCCTAGTGGTTGACTGTTCGTTCGCTTACAATGCCATCCTCGGACGACCCACCCTCAACTCATGGAAGGCTGTAACTTCAACCTACCATTTAATGATCAAATACCCTACAGACTATGGAGTAGGAGAATTGCGCGAGAATTAGGTGGCAGCGCGAGAATGCTATGTTGCTATGTTAGAGATGGATGATCATCAGCAAACAATGTGCATAGGAGAACAATGGACAGTAGCGAAGCTAGTTGAAGAATTGGAAGAAGTGATCCTTGATGACTCAAGGCTAGAATGGACGACTAGAGTGGGTACACTGGCAAGTTGGCCGGTACGCCAAGCGCTCACGACATTCCTAAGAGACAATCAAGACGTGTTCGCCTGGAGTCACGATGACATGCCAGGAATTGACCCCTCAATCATAGTTCACAGGTTGAATGTATCACCCTTATTTTCCCCAATCTGGCAGAAGAAACGAGTATTCGCTTAGGAGCGGGACAAGGCCATCGCCGAGGAAGTTCGAAAGTTGCTTGAGGTAGATTTCATTCGAGAAGTGTACTACCCCGATTGGTTGGCAAATGTGGTCATGGTTAAAATGGCCAATGGAAAGTGGAGGATGTGCGTAGATTCCATTGACTACAGATAGCTATCTACTCCCACGGATAGATACTTTGATAGACTCAACTACAAGACACTAGCTTTTGAGCTTTCTCAGGCTATAACCAAATCAAAATGGAAGAAGCCAATCAAGAAAAGGCCTCTTTTGTTACCAGCTAGGGACTGTTCTGCTACAAGGTGATGCCATTTAGACTCAAAAATACTGGGGTGACATACTAGAGATTAATGAACAAGATGTTCGCGCACCAGATTAGGAGGAACGTAAAAGTTTATGTTGATAACATGCTAGTGAAGAAGCTTCATGAAGATGATCACCTAGACGACCTCTATGAGACCTTTGACACCCTCCGGTCATATAACATGAAGCTGAATTCAAATAAGTACGTGTTCGGAGTGACGGCGGGGAAATTCTTGGGCTTTATGGTATACCAAAGAGGTATAGAGATTAACCCGGAGAAGATACGGGCCATAATGGAGTTAGAACCACTAAGGACAGTTAAGGAGGTGCAAAGCTTGAATGGCAAAATCACAGCCCTGAACAGGTTCGTCTTAAAAGCGACGGACAAATGTCTACCATTCTTCCGCACTCTGAGAAAATTGTTTGAATGGATGGACGAGTGCTAGATGGCGTTTGAAAACTTAAAAGCATATCTTTCATCTCCCTCGCTGCTCAGTCCATCCAAGCCAGGAGAAGATCTCTACCTATCCTTAGCTGTTTCACAAGCCGCTGTTAGCGCATCTTTAGTAAGAGAGGAAGACAGATTTTAGAGACCTGTCTACTTTACAAGCCGAGCGCTCCGAGGAGCAGAAGAAAGGTACCCTCAGATGGAGAAGTTAGCCTTCGCGTTGATAACCGCAGCGCGAAAACTCAAGCCGTACTTCCAAGCATATACCATCGTTATCTTGACGGACAAGCCCCTAAGAAGAGCCATGAGTAGCCCCGAGGCTACAAGAAAGATGGCTTTGTGGGCAGTGGAGCTTTGCGAGTTTGATATACAGTACTGTTCGTGAACAGCTATAAAAGGGCAAGTAGTGGCTGACTACATTGCTGAATTCACCTTCGAGGATGGTTAGGGGGCAGAGGAGACACGACAATGGAATATTTATACGGGCGGATCTTCCAATAGACGAGCAGAAGGGGCTGGTGTGGTTATCCAAACCCTGGAAGGGAATAAGATTGAGTGCATGATCTGACTGGATTTCCCCACGACCAACAACGAGGCCGAATATGAAGCCTTGATGGCGAGGCTAGACCTTTCAAAGGCTGCAGGTGCTGAAAACATGGTCGTACATTGTGACTCATAGGTAGTAACAAGTCAGATTAATAGCGGCTACAAGTATAAGAATGAAAGGATGAAGAGGTATCTAGAAGAGGTGAAGAATCAAATCAGCAGCCTCGAAGTCAGATTCGTTCAAATCCCAAAGGGGGAAAATGAATGTGCCAACCGTCTAGCAAAAGCGGCCTTGTCAAAATTTATGTTTGTCCCCGAACATGTATTGTCATTTGTTCAAGTCTCCTTACTTATTGATGACGGAACAAATGTGCAGGAAGTAGATTCTTAAAGCAATTGGACTACACCATTGATATCATACCTAAGGACTGGCGTGTTACCAGACGGGAATGACGCCGCTAGGAAGTTGAAGGTCCAAGAATCACGATTTGTGCTGATAAAAAATGTCTTATGCAAAAGAGGATTTTCTCGACCGTACCTGAGGTGTTTAAGCCACGAGGAGACAGATTACGTAATGAGAGAAGTCCATGAGGGTATCTGTGGAAACCACTCTGGGACACGGTCATTAGCACACAAGTTGATCCGAGTAGGATACTATTGGCCTACAATGCTGAAGGACGCACAAGCTTATGTCAAGGCCTGCGACATGTGTCAAAGGTTCAGTAATCTCATTAGGCAACCATCCGAAGAGCTGACCCCTATGACGGCCTCTTGGCCCTTTACTCAATGGGGACTAGATATCATGGGCCCCTTCCCGACAGTAGTTAGGCAGCTAAAGTTTCTGGTGGGTATCGACTACTTCACTAAGTGGGTGGAAGCAGAAGCCCTAGCCATTATCACGGAGAAGAACATTAGAAGTTTTGTTTGGAAGAATATCATTTGCAGGTACGGGATACCCAGAGTGCTTGTCTCCGACAACGGAAAGCAATTCGATAATAGGGCATTTAGGGACTTCTGTTTAGAGCTAGGTATTAAGAATCACTACTCGTCGCCCGCACACCCACAGGCCAATGGGCATGTTGAAGTCACGAACCGATCCTTGCTCAAGATCATCAAGACCCGGCTTGAGGGGGTGAAGGATATCTGGCTGGACGAGCTACCAAGCATTCTGTAGGTGTACCGAACTACAGCAAGAACACCCACTGGAGAAATGCTGTTCCGACTAGCATACGGAAGTGACGTTGTCATCCTAGCAAAAGTAGGGCTTACAAGCTATCGGGTGGAGAACTATGACGAGGATGAGAACGAAGAGGTCATACACCTTCAGCTTGACCTGGTGGACGAAGTCCGAGCGATAGCGGAGTAAAGGTTGGTGTGGTATCAAAATCTCATGGCGAAACACTACAACTCCAATGTTAGGCATAGAGACTTTCAGGTTGGAAATCTTGTACTATGGAAGGTAATGGGCACAAATAGAGATCCTTCACAAGGAAAGCTCGGCCCCAACTGGGAAGGACCCTACAGGATTGCATCATGGCAGGGGAAGGACACCTACCACCTCGAGACGTTGGACGGGCGAAAGTTTCAACACCCATGGAACACGGAGCACCTACGGAAATACTACCAGTAGAGATAATATGAAGAGCAACAACGCTTCCCAATTTCCCAGTTTATTTAGTTTTACTATAGCTACTAGTTTTACTTTGACAATTTTTTGCTACAATACTTTATGTACCTTTTTAAGCCCAAAGGGGCAGGTACTTCCCTACAAACGCATTTTTTGAAAGAAGAATATTCGGACACATCTATGTTTTTTCTACCTGAATTCTTACAAAGTCCTCAAATTGGACGAATCATCCCAAGAGGATGAAAATTCTAAGTCCACAAAAGTAGACGGGTATAAACTAAAGTCCTCAAACTAGATGGATCATCCTAAGAGGATGAAAATTCTAAGTCCACAAAAGTGGACGGGTATAAACTAGAGTCCTCAAATTGGACGGATCATCCCAGGAGGATGAAAATTCTAAGTCCACAAAAGTGGACGGGTATAAACTAAAGTCCACAAACTGGACGGATCATCCCAGGAGGATGAAAATTCTAAATCCACAAAAGTGGATGGGTATAAATTAATTCCACAGACTGGACGAATCATCCCAGGAGGATGAAAATTCTAAATCCACAAAGTGGACCGTTCATCCATGAAGGATGAAAATTCTACGAAGTCCACAAAAGTGGACGGTTCATCCTGAAGGATGAAAATACTACAAAGTCCATAAAGTGGATGGTTCACCCATAAAGGATGTAAATTCTATTCAAGTCCCTAAAGTGGACGGTACTACCAGGTGAGATGAAAATTTTAGTCCATTTGGTGGATGGACAATCCTTGAATGATTAAATGTTAAGCATATAAGGTGAACTGTCCATACAGGGGAGTGGACGGATTAGCTATTGAGGACGAAAGTCTAAACCGAGTCCATAAAGAGGACGATCCCTTTAGTTATTAAGACGGACACAACTTAAACTCTAAAACACAATGTGGACAGACACATTTCGCGAGACGGGTTTTTATCTCAATGGCCATAAAATTTAAGGCCTTTAAAGTGCATAGTGGACTGGTTCGTCGAAATTCAAACCCCATAATTTCCATTATAATTTAAATGGCAAGTCAAATAGAACGGACCCACTGCGTTCATAACAACTTTGAAAACAAGCAATTAAACCAAAATAGGCAGATAAAAATATAAAAACCTTGAGGGGAAATTGTTTGACATGGAAAATGTAATGATAGATAAAATTAAAGGGTTGTTCTCCCAACTTACCAAAAAAAAAAAAAAAAACACTACTCCTGAGGGTCTATATCCTTCTCCTGATGGGTGTCATCAACTACAAGTTGGACTTGACCTTGAGCATTCTGTGCCTGGGCTGACTCTCTGTCGCCTTGAGTTGCATCCTCAGCAAAAAGATCGTCAGTGTTTTCTGAGGCAACGGGTATGACGGAGGTTTAAGCTTGATTTTCAACTTTAATGTTTGACACATCTAGGTCAGGGTAGGCCTTCTTAACCTGACGGAGAGCGTCATCAAAACCTTGCAGATAAGAGTCTCCGAGCTCGGACAGCAAGGTGTTGGAATCACGTTACTCACGTATCGCCACCTTCTTAGCTTGAGGGAGTCGATCCTTCAGGTCTCGAACCTTCTTATCCTTGTCCTCAAGGGCCTTTTTCGCCTCCTTCGTCCTCTACTCGAGCTCTTTTCTCACCCTCTTCGAAAGTTCAAACTTCTTCTCCATTTTGGATTTCTAGTTTTGGAGCTAATTCAGTTCATCCTCCGTCAGCTCTGCCTTTGCCCGCACACGCTCTAAGGCTGTCTCATGGGTAAGACATCGTCCCATAAGCCCTTTCATCATAATCATGGCCTGAAACATAAAAAAGGGTGTTAAGATGGAAAGCCAAATGGAAAAGACGGATGGAAAGTAAACGGGCAAGATTACTTGAGCGATTGCAAAAAGACCCGTCTCCCTCATTGTTTCCGTGGAATGATTGCCTAAGTCCTCATAATCCTCCGATGTTATGATGGACGAAAGTTGCTCCAAGGCATATTTGGAGTCTTCACGGAGAAGGAGGGGTGGCTTTTCCTGGCCAGTGGACAGAGCTTTCATAGTGCCTTTGCCAGCCCCATGCTTCGCTGGGGTGACCGTCTTTGCACCCTCAGCCATTAGCCCTACAATGGGCTCCAAAGGGACCTTGGGTTTCTTGGGAGGACGATCCCCTTTGAACAACTGCTTCCTTTTTGTGGACGGGTTACTTGAGCTCGTCTCTTTGGGAGCCACATCGCCGGTCTCCTTTTTCTTGGCAGCCTGCGCCTTAATCATTGCTCTTCTCTTAGCGTCGTACATTTCTGTAAAGGTGGACAGATGAAGTTAATTACTAAGAATGAAAACCATTCAAATAGAATGAGGACGATGGACTTACGTTTGTGAATTTTGACTTCGTATTTGACGGCTGCTGGCATTGGTTCAGGTCCGTCACAATACCAATGGATGGTATCAAGTGTAACTAATTTTGCCCAAGTCCTTTCCTTCGGCTTGGTCTTAGCAAGAATTCTCTCAAGAAAGTTGAACTCTTCAAGTTCAACTTATGGACGTCGTCTAACTGCAAAGAAGAAGATGGTTAAAAGTGTTGAAAAAATTATAATAAATTGAACGGTTGTAAAGAGTTCACACGCTAGGATGGGTGCATACTGGACGAATGTAATATGCCCCAAGTCGTGTCGATGGGCATATGTTTCGTGTCCCCTGGACAACACATCCACTCGTTACCTTCTAGGAAGAAATAACGGCTTTTCCAATCTCTATTGGAGTCTGGTGTTTCAAATATAACCTTCAACAACGGACTCCTAGGCACAAAACTATACATGTCCCTTGATTTGTCTATTTCATCTGGACGGTAGCAGTGAAGGAATTCCCTCACCGTCAGCCTTCTAGCACCATTTGACATAGCACCGTACAGGACCTCCATTACTATGAAGACCCTCTAGGCGTTTGGAGATACTTAGTTGACGAACAAGCCCAGGTATTTAAGAAGCTCACGGTGAAGGGAGCTTAGTGGAAACCTAAGTCTTGCCTTCAGCATTTGTTTATACACCCCGACACCTTCTACCCTTTCATAGTAGCATTTCTCTGACTTATAGGGCAGACGGATGGGGATGTTATCTGGAATTTGGAAATTGGCCCTAAGAGTGTTGAAGTGTTTCTCCTTGATGGTGGACCTAAAATTATTCATCGTCAATTCCGGTAGCATGCTGAACTCCCTAAGTCCATTAGCACCTATGACAAATTTTATTGGTTGTTCCTCCCCGTCATCAGAAACCTTCTTTGGTTCAGCCATCTCCATATCCTCATTTGTTAAGGACGAGGAAAAGGCGGGCAGACTCATCTCTTTGCTTGGACTCTCTTGGTCTTTGTGACCTGACGGGTATACTTCCTCGTAATCCGCCCCATCATGGACAACTTATTGATTACTTGACGCACTAGACATTGCC
This sequence comes from Quercus lobata, assembly GCF_001633185.2. Classification (NCBI taxonomy): domain Eukaryota; kingdom Viridiplantae; phylum Streptophyta; class Magnoliopsida; order Fagales; family Fagaceae; genus Quercus; species Quercus lobata. Next base: position 2,760,541 of record NC_044913.1, on the reverse strand, counting down.
TACACGTGATAACAAAACCTAAGACTCTGACGAGTCTAGAGGGGGTGACGGGTGTATAAAGTCTAGGAAAATAAAAAGAGTATGTCCAAAGATAAGAGACTTGTGAAAAAAAGAGTACTTACCAAGGTAATGAGTGGACGGAAGAAAGGCGTTGTTGACGGATACGGAAATTGAACGGAGTGGTCTCTGACAAGGATGACAGAAGTGCTTTGATAGTGTGTTTCAGTGGAAAATAGAGAAATGAGGGGAGAAGGAGTGTGATATTTATAGAGGAAGTGCATGGAAGATGAAGCGACGCTTCGATCCGAGATAAAATCCAATGGAAGAGCGACAAGTGTCATGCGTCATAAATGGCTTCGAGACAACCTGTCAGGGGTGGGCATAGTTCACGGCATCCGTATTGAAACCGTCGACCCACAAGCCTTTGAACCATCCTCCCTAAAATCTTGAACCGTCACCCCATCGGTCCTTTTACTCAAAGATGATGAACCTATGGGGTGAGGGGACAACTGAAGATGGTAAAAATCTAGGTTGACGAATCTCCATGAAATGGGCTTGACGGATCCATGTCCGTGGGTCGATAGAGGGCGAGCTCGACTTGTGCAAAGGCTTGCTATGGACAGATCCTGCATAAATAAATGCAACAGGAATGGGTCAAGCACCCACGGGGCGGTCGGAAACCCTAGATGGGAAATACTTGTGACACACACTTAACCACCATAGAATCCCAAGGTAAATGGAATCCTAGCACAAAGAAGATTTCAAAAGATACGCGCATTAATGAAGATCTTCTCTATAAGAAAATGTCTTGTCCATCACGTTTGGTATTATTCAAAAGGATTCCTATAAGGAAAAGACTTCGACATCAAGGAAGAGATGTCAACCTTCTACTACTATAAAAGCCCTAATACACTCACAAATTAAGGTATGTATAATTTACCCTTCTCTAGCACTCTAGAGTTGTGAGAATAGTTTTAACTTGACTTTTAGAGGGTATTCGACCGGTACCACACCGATGCTCTCTGTTAGGTCTTCTCTCTTTGTTGTGCAGGTATCCTTACGAGCGTGCGAGGATCGTGTAGCTCACTAGTGATATTTACGGCATCATCAAAGCCTTTTATAATAAAATTGGTCCTAGCTCTAGAATTTTCCAAAACGATATATTCAAATTCTAGCATATTTTTGGATGTGTGTCTTTAAACACATATCCAGCAATTCCATAACTTTTTAGATATGATATTTCTCAAATCCTTGAATTATGTCCTTTAATTTAATCGATAATGTGTCAAGCGTAGGTTTTAATGCACAAAACTAGACATCTTGATTCTTATATTTTCAACTAGTCCAACTCATTTAATGTCTTGTATGCTTTGTGATTAGCAAGCAGCAGCCCAGAATACAAATTCATCCAACAAATTATTGAAAATATATCGTATACCATATTAAATGGCAGACAACTATTTGATGCTAATTATCCTGTTGGAGTAAATTCTCGGGCCAAGGCCTTAGAATCGCTTTTAGATATTAAGGTAAATGATTTTTGAATGGTAGGGATTCATGGTCTTGGGGGAATAGGTAAGACAGCTGTTACAAAAGCTGTTTATAACAAATTTTTTTAGCATTTTGAAGGAAGTAGCTTTCTAGATAATGCTAGGGAAAAGTCTGGAACAAATGATGGCATAATCCAACTACAAGAGAAATTGCTTTCTAATATCTTAAGGGGAAAACATTTGAAGGTGATGAGTGTAGCCTGTGGAATCAATATGTTAAAAGAAAGGCTTCATAGAAGAAGGGTTCTTTTAATTCTTGATGATGTAGATAAATCAAAACAAATAGAAATTTTGTTTGGAAATTGTGATTGGTTTGTTTTAGGAAATAGAGTCCTTATAACAACAAAAGACACACTTGCTATCTACTCTTGGAAAAGACGGTACAACTTACCAAGTGAAGGAATTGGACAAACATGAAGCTCTTGAACTCTTTAATCAACATGCCTTTCGAGGAAATAAACTTGAGGAAGATTATTTTGAACTTGCAAACCAAGTCATATAGTATGCTGGTTTAGACCTATGGTGGTTTGACACCTCACTTGTTGTGAGATTTTGTTGTGTTGCAGAAGAACTCTAATAATTGGAGCCATGATTTTATGGTGCAATGAAGTTGCTAATAAATAGACTTTTGGCAAAACAATAGGAACTTGAGTCTTGTGCACTTTTTCTAGAATCTACCAATAGGCCTATTATTACTTATTTATTTATTTTTCTAGGTATCTATTATATGAAATAAAGAATTAAATGCATCTTAACTTGAACCTTAACGCAATTGTTAACAAAATCCGCAATACATCAATCATGAACAACAATGTGTCTTAACTCTTAACTTGACCATGATGGCTATACGGCAGCCAGTATAATTTTTCATTTAGGCCAAGAACAAAATGGAATCGAGGATAAGTAGAGGAATCGCCAAACAAGTTATAGCCCACTATCAGATTATTGACTATAACAGTACCTTGATTTTGAAGAAGTACTTAAAGAATCAGTCTTTCTTAATTTTTATAACAACCAGGAAATTTTAATAAGAATACTATGGAAGTTTCAAAAGTTAATAGTTCTCACTACATATATATAATCTTGCAAAGGCATCCATCTTTGGATTCTAATGCTTAGTAATAATGCTACTACAAGTGATTTCAATAGATGCCTGGGCATACAAGAAGGCAAAGATTTTACCACAGAATAGACCTGATAAGTCAAAGTCAAATTCAATTACATTCCTTACTGTTACAAATTACTAGCATCTTGGAAACATGGCAACATGCAGCACATGTCTTGTACATATTTTGATAATATTCTTACATAATCAGTAAAGTAAAAGTTAAAAGTATAACTAATTGCATTTTGTAATGTTGTAATTTTCAACTATATTTTGTTGGCTTTAATACTGTATCAAATTTGATTGTATTTTACTCAATCATTTCCTTGTATGTTTGTGGGATTTAATGTAAGGGTTGAGTGTGAGAGTTTGGTGAAGAATTGTGAAGACAGTGAAGTTCGCGACTTGCTCGTGATTGACTCGCAAGTGGACAACCCATGAAAGATCATGTGAGAAGCACATGCTAGATACTGAACAGTCTTTTGACAGACTGTAATTTGTGAGTCATTTTGCGACTTGGCCAACCCACGAGTGACCCGCGAAACTCTTTATTAGGATGATTTTAAAGTGTGCTTTCCTCACTTCTTTAGCCACACTATATAAGCCCACATTACCCATTAAATTGTGAGGAGATTTTTAGATAGAAAACCATAGAAATACACTTGAGAGTTAGAGATTGTAAACCCACAATCCTCTACACAATTTCTCTTAGTTTTCCTTTACTTTTACCACTCAAATTACAATCCTTAAAAGGTTCTTAGCCCAAACACTTACTCACCCAATCTGAGTGTTGAGAGAAGTTTTGGTGCACGTAGGAAGCATTGGAAGAAGCTATTGATTGGCAGATACAATTTGGAGCTAATTGCAGGATTCGGTTAACTAGTGAAGAAATGATTCAGTGAAGTCTGTTTGGAGTTGGAACTCGGAGGGTTCAAGTATAATGGGTAGATTAGGCTTTGAGGGTCTTTTTGATATCCTTGTACTCCAACTTTATTCACTAGTAGATCATTTCGGCTTGGAGGGCCGCAGAGAGGTTTTTTGTCGAGTACTTCGATTTCCTCTTCAATAACACATCTTAGTATTATCTCATTGTTTGCATTTCACTTTCTTTTCTCTTTAAGTTTTACATTTATTGTTTATTGTATATGCATATGCCTTGAGAGTAGATCCGGTTTTTATTGCGTTACACTTACTCTTTTTCTGTACTTAGTTAAGTAGGATAAAAGCAGTCTAGCCGTAAGTTTTAATTTGGGGGGTCTAAACAAGTTATAACGTTTTAAACTATTTGAGCTTTCACATTTATACACACCAACAAATATCAAAGTAATCCATTTATAACTGACATTTCAAAAATGAACATCAAGCATCAGACATAAGGTAGGAAGCAATCATATATTCAATAACATTAGTTCTTATGATAAATGAGTTGCACCATTTTGAGTTTCTTGCATAAAGAGTGTTAAACTTAAGGGAGAAATTCAAAACGAAAAGAATTCTATTCAGATGGCTGAGACCGGGTGGTCAAATTTTGGGGTTCCTAGGGTGTGATATGGAGAGGATTTATCTAAAATATCATTGAGTAGACAACCACTTTAACTACTTCCATTTAGATGGCCAAATAAATTAGAACATTGTGGACCTTGTGTTAAGATGAGTGAGGAAAAGTATAAAAATATGGGTTTAATGCCATCTTAAAGTGATTGCCTTAATTTCCTTTATTTTTATTTTTTATTTTTCAGAGTTGCCTCAGTTACTTTATTAATCTCCAAATTTAGATAACGAAACAGTTTGCTAGTGTTGACAACAAATATTTATGGAAAAACAAACATGTCAAACGACTTTAGCTCAAAGGTAACACTAAAAAGTAGAGTTCCTCCAATCTAAAAGCATAGATAAAAAGAGGTTTAGGTTTTTATTTATTTATTTATGAATGATGTTTAGTTATGAGTTATGACATTATTATTATTTTTTGTTGTAAATTTACAAGATGGAAGACTATGAATGCATTTTCTATTATACAAGAAAAGAGGCTGCTAATCAGTCATTGACGAGATGCTTGATACAAGGGAAAAGTGTATAAAAGTAAAGGAAAAGTTTATAGGATGAAAGCAAGGAAGCGGTAAGGGGGATCATACTGGATTTAGGACATAATTTTTTTTTTCCCCTTTTCTTTTTTTATATATTGGTAAGCACGCACCAAATGGTCTTGTATCACAACCTCACACTTTAATTGTATAAGATGTTAATTTCTGATTGAGGTCTGAATTGACTAAAAGAAAAACCTAGTGCTTTAATTGTATAATGTGTTATTGTATAAGTATTGTAGGATAAGAAAGAGAAATTAAACCTGAGGAAACTATCAATCATAAGCACTCAGAACAACCATCCTCCGAAATAACAAACTCCATAAGATTTTCAATGCAATATAGAAAATTCTCATTTAATTAATTGTTTTTTTAAAAATTTATAGGTACCATAATAGTGTGACAAAAAGTGTGTTCGTTGCTTATTATTGTTAGTTTTGGTTACTAAGTGTGCGCTTGGCATGAATTATTTTTGCCCACCTATTTTACTATTAAGTTTATTTTTGCTACTATTTAGGAGTCTCACTGTACTTTTTAATATTGTTCATGAATTTTACTGTACTATTTCAGTTAACTTTTACCTTTATCTATAGTATTTTTAGCAAAAAATTTTCAGTTTCAGTAAAATAAGCAGATCCCAAACAAACCATAAAACGGAATGTTTCGGTATTGATATACCGTTTTGGGATTAACACATTATACATTTATATAAATATATATAATAAAATATTATTACTTATTACTATTGAGCAAAAATTTAAATTGATAATAGAATAAACAAAAACTCTAATGAAGTGAATTGATTGATGGTTATGGTTAGTTTTATTTGGGGGGTGGTAGTGAAAGCGGTGGTGAGTAAAGGGTTGATAATGAATTAAAACCCATGCCAAACCGCTCAATTAAGGATACGTTTGGTATGCTGTAATAACTCCTGTAATGGAATAGTTATTCATGTGTAATAGCAATTCGGTTATTTGGTTGCATCTTTATTATATGAATTAGTTATTACATTGGAATGACTATTCTTTAAATTGAAGAATAGCTATTTCTCTTTAAAATGGATATAATAGCTATTCCTTAGTATATATAATAAGTTTTAAAATTAATATATTTTCAAAAATATTAAGTTTCCTTATACATCATCTTTTACAAGCTTTCCATATGTAACAACCAAACTTATGAATGATAATAGTTATTCAATTACAATGTTTTTTATTTTCAGTAATAAAGATTACTATTCCTAATCTACATTCAGTGTACCAAACGTATTCTAAATTTTGATTTGTACATCATTGGGCAATGGTTAATTTAATTTATTTTTTTTTTGAAGAATTGGTTATGATTAATTGCACACTTCATGCATTTTTCCTTACATATTGTATATTTGTATTCCACATTTCCACAGTCCATACTCCACGCCGATTGGTAAATTGGTAATACAAGAAATTTTTTTTTTTTTGGCATTTTTGTAAATAAATATGCATGGAATGGTATTTGTAGGTAAGGCACCTTCCAAGAAGTTTCGTTTCAACTTAAACATTACTTCATACCCTCCCCAGGTTACTCTGTCTTTATTTCTACTTTTTACTTTTTCTTTCCCAATTCTTCGACGCTTCGTCTTCATCTTCTTTTATTTGCTCAGAGAACACAGCACGCAGAGTCGCAGGTATCATCTCAAACTCTATCTTCTCACCATTTTTCATTTCATCTTCTCTTATTTTAGCCGCAAGACTTCAAGGGCCGGAATTTTTATCTGATGATCTTTAAAGGCTCTGCTTCTTGTTGTAAATTAATAAAAGAAAAGAAAAGCCTTTTTTTTTTTTTTTCGTAAATGAAATGATTCTTGTGTTTGTGCGTTAGTGAATGTATGGTACGTTTTCTTTTTTTAAGGAGTTAATTTGTTGATTAGAGCGAATGAGTTGAAGAGTGAAGAGTGAAGACTAGTAAATCGCGCGTTGTCAAAAAAGTCAGAATATTCTCATTTCATCACATCTTTGATCTTTCTCAATCTTCTGCTTGCAGATTTTAATGGCTTTCCCGATTAATCAAGGAGACGCCTTCTCTTCTTCCACTCGCCAGTGGGACTACGATGTCTTCTTGAGCTTTAGAGGTGAAGATACACGCAATGGTTTTACTGGACATTTGTATCAAGCTTTGTGTGACAACGGTATCAATACCTTCGTTGATAATGATCTCGAAAGAGGAGAACAAATTTCAGTGGAACTTGTCAAAGCTATTAAATCGTCAATGATTTCAATTATTATATTCTCCCAAAACTACGCATTTTCGGCTTGGTGCTTGGATGAACTTGTCGAGATTCTTAACTGCAAGCAAAATGGACAACTAGTTCTACCTGTTTTTTACAAAGTGGATCCATCTGAAGTACGTAAGCAACAAGGTAAATTCAAAGTAGCACTGGCTAAACATGAAAACAAATTCAAGGATAACATAGAGAAGGTGCTGAGGTGGAGGGCAGCTCTAAATGAAGCGGCTAGTTTGTCTGGATGGCATTATGAGGATGGGTATGTATCTAATAACTAATGTTATGTTCTTTTTATGACTTTTATGATCATGTCTTGAATTACTAAGGCAGTTAAGCTAGTAGAAATAGAAGAATTTAATCATACCAATTAAGAGTTTGTCTTAACATATTTTTGAGTCCCCCCCCCTATTGGTAAGTTGCAAACACATCTGATGAGCTTCAATCGCATGACCTCATCTTTCACCCACACTTGTGAGAGTTGGAAGTGTTGTTTGAATCAAGGCTCATTGACAGAATCCTTTCAAAAACATTTCTCTAATTTTTTTAATCACTTTGTTCAAAGTATTATAAATGGGTTTTCAATAGGCTTGTTACCTCACCTAAGGTGAAGTTTCCATGCAATTACTTGCCAAAAGCCTAAAACAATTTCTTTCTAGAAAAAAAGAAAAAAAAAAAAAGAAAAGAAGAAAAAAAGGAGAATGGATCAAAATCAAAGTTGTGAATAAAGAATTGAATGTTGTTTCGGTTTGGCAAAGAAACAAAATATACCTATTGAAGACTTGATAATGTTATAGTTTCTCCCACCATTTCTTTTTAAATCCAAAATTTCTTGATTATTTTGGTGAAGTATGGAAAGCCAAAATTGTATTCCCAAAAAAAATAAATAAATGATACTTCTCAAATACTTGAATTATGTCCTTTAATTCAATTGATGATATGTCAAGTGTAGGTTGTAATGCACAAAACTAGACATCTTGACTTTTTATTTTAATATTCATATTTTCAACTAGTCCAACTCATTTAATGTCTCGTATGCTTTGTGATTGGCAGCGGCCCTGAATACAAATTCATCCAACAAATTATTGAAAATATATCGTATACCAAATTAAATGGTAGACAATTATTTGTTGCTAAATACCCTGTTGGATTAAATTCTCGTGCCAAGGCCATAGAATTGCTTTTAGATATTAAGGTAAATGATGTTCGAATGGTAGGGATTCATGGTCTTGGAGGAATAGGTAAGACAACTATTGCAAAAGCTATTTATAACAGAATTTTTGAGCATTTTGAAGGAAGTTGCTTTCTAGAGAATGTTAGAGAAAATTCTAGAACAAATGATGGTATAATCCAACTACAAGAGAAACTCCTTTCTAATATCTTAAGGGAAAACAGTTGAAGGTGGAGAGTGTAGCCCGTGGAATCAATATGATAAAGGAAAGGCTTCATAGTAAAAGGTTTCTTTTAATTCTTGATGACGTGGATAAATCAAAACAAATAGAAAATTTGCTTGGAAATTGTGATTGGTTTGTTTCAGGAAGTAGAGTCCTTATAACAACAAGAGATGCACATTTGCTAGCTACTCTTGAAAAAGATTGTACAACTTACAAGGTGAAGGAATTGGACAAACGTGAAGCTTTGGAACTCTTTAATCAACATGCCTTCCGAGGAAATAAACTTGAGGAAGATTATTTTGAACTTGCAAACCAAGTCATACGATATGCCGGAGGCCTACCATTAGCCTTAACAATAATAGGTTCTGATTTGTGTGGAAGAAAAAAATCTGAATGGAAAGGTGCAATACATCAATATGGAAAAATTCCTAAAGGAGATGTTCATGAAATACTTAAAGTAAGTTATGATGGATTGGAAGAAACTGAAAAGGATATTTTCCTTGATATTGCATGTTTCTTCAAGGGAAGGGACAATAATTATGTTGTAAATATATTAGATGCTTGCAATTTATATCCAACATTTGGTATTCCAAACCTTGTTAATAAATGTCTCATAACTATTGGTTATGATGGCAAGTTGTGGATGCATGACTTGGTACAACAAATGGGTAGGGAAATTGTTCGGCAAGAATCACCAAAAATCCTCAAAAAACGTAGCAGGTTATGGCATTATGAGGATTCTCTTGAAGTACTAACGGAAAGTAAGGTATAACTTCTTTTTCTTTAAATTTTAACTTTTTTCATCAGGTCGAAGTGATAAGTTTTCTTCCTTTGATATTTTTTCTTTTTAACATTATAGAAAATATAAGTTTAATAGTATTATTTTTGCTTAAAATTTCAAGATTATTATATTTTTGGCAAATTCTAATGTGTCATATGTTTCACTTAAATCTTTATTTAATCAGGGGTCAGACAAAATTCAAGGTCTAATGTTGGATTTGCCTAATCCAATAACAGTGCAACTACATGCTAAAGCTTTCAGAAAGATGAAAAATCTCAAATTTCTTATAGTTCGTAATGTACTCATTTCTGAAGAACTTAAATATCTTCCCAATGGGTTAAAGTTACTTGAATGGCACCAATATCCTTTTTCCTTGCCATCCAATTATTGTCTTCAACAACTTGTTGTACTTGAGATGCCACGTAGTTGCATTAGATTGGAGAAGCTATTCAAGCAGGTGTGAGTATTAGTGTTGATGAATTTTGATTTCTTTAAGTTATCTCTAAAAATTTTGTTGAAGAACAATTTTTTTTTTCCTTTTTTACCTTGTAGGGGTTCCAGTACCAAAATATGAAAAGTATCAATTTGAGAGAGTGTGCATCCATTAGAAAATTACCTGACTTGTGTGCCCCGAACTTAGAGACATTGGACATTAGTGGTTGTGAAAATTTAATTGAGGTTCATGAGGCCATTGGATCTCTTGATAAGCTTAAAATTTGGTATTTCATGGATTGCAAAAAACTTCAAATTCTTCCTAGCAGCCTTAGGATGAAATCTCTTGAATGTTTTTCTCTATGTTACTGCATAAGCATTGAAAAGTTTCCCAATATTCACCCAGAAATGAAATGTAGCCGTTTATATTTAAGTGATAGTAATATTAGAGAATGGCCTTTATCACTGGGTTATCTCATTAGAGCACTTACTGAGTTATACATAGATAATTGTCAAGACCTTGGTGATTTTCTCGTTAGATGTTCGGGATATGAGTTTACGAACTTGAGAGAGCTGCAAGTCTGGAAATGTGATGGAAATATAATTGAATCACATATTTTGATGAAGCCTGATTCCTTCCCCTCATTGAAATATCTAGATCTAGACGGCTGTAGTATTGTTACAATCCCAAGAAGCATTAGTAGATTTACTAGATTACGAGATCTTTCCATGTGCTATTGCAAGAAGCTTCAAGAAATTCCAAGGCTTCCACAGTCTATAATAAGTGTGAGTGTAACAGACTGCATCTTGTTAGATATGTCATCATCATGCAGATTATTGAATCAGGTGAGCTCTCTCTCTCTCTCTCTCTCTCTCTCTCTCTATATATATATATATATAAGTTTAAGTGATATATATTAAGAGAATCTCTAATTTCTATTTCTTTTATTTGCTAAATGCAAGCAGTTTGGAGAAATATACATGAATCCCTCATTTTCTGATGACGGTTGTTGTCGTCTTGATCTACCAAGAATTGAGATTCCAAAGGGATTCAAATTGAATCATCAGAGTGATGGAAATTCTGTATCATTTGTGGTTGGTCGTGAATTTCAAAAATTAATTCTCTGTTTCGCTTTTGGATCGATGGAGGTGGAATATACAAAAGCAACTTGTTTTGTTGTTTCCACCAATGGTTTTTCAAAAGAAGAAACAATAGGTTTTAAGAAGATAAAAGGAGGTTCTGAGCATCTGTACTTAGGTCTTGTACGTCTTCGGAAATGGAATGAATCAAATCCATCTGAACAGAATCACGTTACAATTACAGTTGAAATCAAGTATTGTCACGCAATCTCTTCTTCTTATGACCCCAAAATTACATGGTTGGGAGTCCATGTAAACTGCATTTGTTGTCCTCAGAATATGGCTTGCTTTACACATCCGAGTGCTAGGCATGGTTGTGGGTCTTCCTTGGTCCCTGATGACATTGATCACCATTCTTTTCCATCTGATGTGGGATTTAGTGATAGGCTTGATCTGGGTTCCTCTTCAGTGGCCCAAGCCTTTGATAACAATGATTCTGACTTCAATTTGTTTCCAACATCAAAGAAGACAAGAACATCTTGATCAAACTTTAAAGAATTATGCTTCTACCTAAAAGCAACCTCAATGCCAAGGTATGCTTGCTTTAGTTGCATTATTGGATTTACGTCTCTCGCTGCCTTTATCATTCATAGGATTGTTGCTAAAGTATTTATAGGGAAATCAAGATGCTAGGCTTCATATTTATTAGTTTAAAATAAGTATTTAATTAATTTATTCATTTATTTTAATGCAGTTACTGTTGCTGTTGAAGTAATTGGTAGGTCCAAGATCCATTTCCACCTTGCAATTTGATTTTCATTTATTATAATATTTGTCTTTTGTTGACTTATTTTATGTGATGCTGACTCCCATCATTATCTGCTTTGGGTGGGATGCTTGCCAGATTTGAAGTGGTGTCAGGGTTAAAAATTAATTGGTTGAAGTCAGAATCGGTTCCAGTTGGTAACGTGCCTACTATGGAGGAATTAGTGGAGATTTTGGTTTGTAGGTAGTCTTCACTTCTTTTGGAATACTTAAGCCTTCTGCTAGATGCCACCTATTTTGAAATAGTTGAGCCTTCTGCTAGGTGCTACCCATAAAGAGGAGACAATTTGGAACCCTGTTCTGGAGAAGATGGAGCTGCGTTTAGCTAGATGGAAGAGGTTGTATTTTTTTTAGGGGGGGGGGGGGGGGGGGGGGGGGGCAAAGTAACTTTTATGAAGAGTACTTTGTCCAGTTTGCCTACTTATTTCCTTTTTCTCCTTATTCTAGTAAATCTGGCTAATCATATGGAGAAACTACAGAAACTTTTTTTGGAGTGGTATTGATGCTCTTAAGGTTCCTCTAGTGAAATGGTCTTAGGTTTGTAAGCTGGTGTAGAATGGTGATTTAGGGATTAGGTGTCTAAGAAGATTTAATTCTGCCTTGCTAAGCAAATGGTTGTGGAGATATGGAACGAAGAGAGATGCTCTTTAGAGAAGAGTCATTGAGGTGAAATAAAGGGACGGATGGGGTGGTTGGTGTACAAAATTGGTGTCTAAGACCTATGGTGTTAGTGTGTGGAAATCCATTAGAAGTGGTTGGCTGGACTTTTCTAAATTTTTTTTGTTTGATTTGGGGATGTTAAGTGTAAAGTTCTAGGAGGATGTATGGTGTAGGGAATGTTCTCTTAAGGAAGTATTTTAGAAATTGTATAGTATTAGTCGGGCAAGGGACTCCTCTGTGTCAGAGGTCATGTGTTTCTTTGATGGGAGGTTTCATTGGAACATTCAGTTCTGTTGTCTAATGTAGGATTGGGAGTTAGAAGTTTTGGCTCTATTTTTTGTTATGCTTTATTCTACGGATGTGTGGGGTTTTGGTGCTGACAAGCTTTTTTGAAAGCTAGCAATGAGTAGAGTTTTTGAGGTTTGAGGTTTCTATCACTCTTTATCTCATTATTCTATCCTTTATTTTCCTTTGAAAATGGTGTGCCAACTGAAGGCTCCTCCTAGAGTAGCATTCTTTTCTTGGACTATTGCCTTTGGTAAGATCTTAACTACAAATAATCTTTGGAAGAGACATATTGCAATGCTAGATTGGTGTTTTATGTGTAGAAGGTGTGGGGAATTGTTGGATCTTCACTGTTCTATAGCATATGAGTTGTGGTCTATGGTATTCAGTTTGTTTGGTATCCATTTGAATATGCTGTATAAAGTTAGTGAGCTGTTAACTTCTTGGCCGAGCAGCTTGGTAGACATTGAAATTTAGATTTGTGGGGGTTTGTGCCACATTGTTTGTTTTGGTACTTATGATGGAAACAAAATGCTAGATATTTTGAGGATTATGAATGGTTTATTCTTGACATAAAGTCTTTCTTTTTCCGTACTCTCCTTGATTAGAGTTTAGTTTTGCCATCTTGTTTTTGTCTATCTCTCCCTAATCCTATTGATCGTTGTAATCTAGGTTCTTGATTCCACAGTAGTACATTTCCAGTATACTTCATTGCCTTTCTTTTTTCTTAATAAAATTTCTTACGTTACTTATAACAAAAAATATTTTTCTTTTATTCATTTAATTTGTCTGCTTCTAGTGCTTAATTTCTTCTTATGAGATTTTCTAATCTTCAATTTTACCAAATAACCCATATGCTTGCTGATTGTTTGAAATTGAAATTTAAGTCAAGCACACAAATTGTTCAATGAAATGCTTTTTTAGGACATCGAATCTGTTTGCTTAGATGCTTCTAACCTATGCAATTCATCGAGCTAATTGTTAATGTTTTATTTTAATTTCTAAAAAATAATTTTGTTTGATCACTTTTGCTTTTCTTGTGGGTTTTAAATTTTGATATTGTTAATTGTTATAGACGCTTCTTTACTTTTATTGATTCATTGAATAATATTACTTAGATTTTTCATTATTTTATTTAGAGGTTAGTGACAATTGAACGAGAATGATCCAGCAATTCCATAACTTTTTTACACCCCTCCACCTAGAAAGTAAAAATGTATTAAATGATCAAATGAAATTCCCATGAAAGCATCAAGTAGATTCAAAACAAATTCAAATTTGGAGCTTTCAAACTAAGCTTAGATGAGTGAATAATTCAAAGTTGAGGAAAATATTGATTGCTGTCACGCAACAACACTACTCAATCATACTCACAGTCACATTCAAAAACTGATGAAGCAAAGATTCCCATAGTCTAGGTGGCAGAGAAATTGTTACAACAAGGTTTAGAACATAGTAAAGTCTTAAAAAAAAAATAAAAAAAACCACATTAAAGGTAGATTCCATGTATAGGATCTGCGCATGAGACCCACATTTATGCTAGAGGAATTTAATTAGCGTTAAAAACAAATTCAAGTAGATTCAAATTTGGAGCTTTCAAACTAAGCTTAGATGAGTGAATAATTCAAAGTTGAGGAAAATATTGATTGCTGTCACGCAACAACACTACTCAATCATACTCACAGTCACATTCAAAAACTGATGAAGCAAAGATTCCCATAGTCTAGGTGGCAGAGAAATTGTTACAACAAGGTTTAGAACATAGTAAAGTCTTAAAAAAAAAATAAAAAAAACCACATTAAAGGTAGATTCCATGTATAGGATCTGCGCATGAGACCCACATTTATGCTAGAGGAATTTAATTAGCGTTATAAAAAAAAGCAAAAAATTTCATAAACCAAAATTTTACATAGAAGATTGTCAATATTACTAATTGCCCACATGACCACTCACCAAACAATCTATATACTCTCTCAATACCAAAATTAAAATTAAAAATAAAAATTAAAGTGAACATCATTTTTTAAAATATATTTAATTTTTATTCACTATTATTAAATTTTGTACTTGAACCATGGTATTTTATTCTCTATATGAAATTAACCAACCTTGGTTTGATTATTTCCTATAAAAAAAAAAAAAAAACCTTGGTTTGATTAATATTAATTTGTCAAATTATGTATTTAATTTATCACATTTATTTTTATTTGATTAGTATTAAATTAAGTTATTTTTAACTGATATTTAAATATAAAATGTTCCACTTAAAATTATTGTCTTAAGCCTCAAATTATCAAACTAGTCTTAGGTCTCAAATTATATCAATCCGATCTTGATTGACATGATGATGCGTTGTTCTTTGCCTAGTACATCTGTATCAAAGGTTATGAAAATAGTAACTTGATATGTTTATAATTTTTTACCGACTAAAAAAGAAATTTTCAAAATTCAGAGACTAAGATAGAACTCAATGAAAATTTTAGTGACCAATCCTCTACTATTTTTACTCAAAAAAATTAAAGTAGATGTTGAGTCGACTTTGTTAAATATTGAGCGAATGAAATAGCCGCAAGAATACGCTCACGGAATGCATTTTACGAATTTTGTTACAACGAGACTCGATATATATATTCTCGACCCAATAAAACTTTCTGTAACACTGTTGCGAGTTCGTTACGGAAAATGCTTGTTGAGACGGCTGTTGAATTTGTGAAGCTAAAATTTGTTTTCATAAATAAAAAAAAAAAAAAAATTGAAGTTAAAATTTGCCAATTCTAGAAGTTTCAGAAATGATTTTAACGTCTTCACTTTGAAAGATTAAATTGGTGTTCTGTTTCTCAGCAAAATATATATATGAAAAAAAAAATTGGTGTTCGGTTATTCGTTTGGGCTGATTTTAAAATTTTATTTTATTTATTAAAAAATATAATTTTTTCAGATCTGAGTAGAAAAAGAACTACCAAAAAAAAAAAAAAAACTGTGGATAATGGGGGAAAATAGAGTAGAATTAACAAAAACATAATCCATTTTACACCAAAAGGTTTTGGTCTTATATAATGCCATTATACTTGGAAGGTAATATAATTTGTTGTTGGCAACTTGGCATAAGGTCTTGCACAAGGGCATTAGAGACTTTTTTATTTATTAAATTTTTAATCATAAACGTGTAACAATTAAAATATATATAGATATTGTCATAAATATGTGAATCGTAAATTTGTAGAATACCATGAGTTATTGTTGTTTTATAATACCATGAGCTACCGTGATTTTAAAATTATTATAATAAACTTAAATGTATACTTATTGTAACACACAATTTAGGCAACCATGTTGATTTTTTTTTTGCTTATACTTTCTTTCTTTTTATTTTACATCTTTTTATTTTCTTATTTACAAACTAACATGCAATTAGAGTTACCCACACCAATTTTGTCCTCCACCTGCGTTGCTTACTATTTGACTTTTATAGGTCCTTACTCGACCCAATAGAAGGACCTTGTGCTCTTGTGAGTTTTTCATGTGCATCATGGGCCTCACAAGTTTCCCTTCTCCTAGATGGGCTTCTTCCTCTTAGACTGTGATTTTTTTTTAAGACATTTCTTGGTGGGTTCCAATCATTCAATGGCCATTAAAGAACATCTTTGCATTGAAGACTGTTCTTCCAAATTCAAGTTTTCTTTTAAACCTCTACCCTGAGTTTAAAGGGATGTTAGAATATTTTATGGTATTATCATAAATGTGTAGTCTGTAAAATATATTATGATATTTTCATAAGTGTGTAGACCATAGTTTTATAGAATACTATGGGTTACCTTTTTTTGTAATACCATAGGCTACCGTGGTTTTAAGGTTACCATACTAAATCTAATGTATTCTTATATATACTTATAATGTTAAGGGAAAATGTAGGCTATCAAACTGAACCACGATAGCAAAAATGTAGTTGTTTAAGACTTTCTGCCATGAACGTAGGCCATCAAATCAAACCATGATAATTATGTTGATTCCACTTTCTCACCTTTCACATATTTTTGTTTTCTTAGTGACATTTTAACAAGAGATTTGAAGGGGAGAAGTTTCAAGGCCCTGATATTGAAATCAGACTTGATTGCAAGTTTGCAACAATGCATCGCATGTAGATATAAAAATGTGCAAAAATTCACTACGACAATGTAAATCTGAAGCAGCAATGTTGCAGTGTTTGAAACTAGACATTAGGCCTTATATTGAGTGTCACAAGGGAGTTAAGAGCTTGGTTTTAAACAAAATGTTGCGTTGGAATTGAGAAATAATTGATTCAGCTTAGTTGCTTGTGTGTAACTAGTCTATTGTGCCTTCTGTGAAATGATTCTTGATTTGTTTCTTTCTTTAATAATTCTCTCATTCATATTAAAAAAAAAAAAATCCATTTTCAAAAGATAGAAAAAACAGATGGTAAGCAGGAAATCATCCTGCAGACTACATGCCAAACCAAGCAAAGGTTCCAACCAGAAAACCTTATAGGTCTTGCTTTCCATAATAACTGACAGAATTTGATAGTAGATTTGTGCTTGGTTGCTGGTTCTCACTTTATGCACTATGTGCAGCTAAAAATGTTTGTATCATTGCACTTTCTCCTCCACAAGATCCTCAGCCTTAAAGTAAGAGTGAATAATTCTTGGCAACCATATGCTAATAGTAGGTCTTCACTCTTCAGTAACTTGTAGCCAGTGGCGGAGCCACATGTATCCTTGGGGGGCCTTGGCTCCTCCAAAATTTTTAATTTTTTTTACAATTTAAGTATATTTTATAAATATATATAAAGGTTATATGAAAAAAAATAGGAGTTGGCTCCCCAAAAGAAAGCATTGACCAAATAATTTGGTAATTTTTTCTTAAAAAAGAGAGTTTAGAGTTGATATACAATTGCAATAGAATGAAATAGTTAGGTAGTAAATTTTGTGAGTAAATAGTGGAAGTGTAAAAACCCTAATTTTTAGCTCAATTTCAATTCCAATTAATACGTTCAAATCATTCAACTTTGATAATATATGCAATTTGGTAGAAATTTCCTATTCTCAAGATTTTATCAAGAAATAAAAAAACTCATATGATACTTCAATTATAACATTATGATATTAATTTGTCAAGCATGGATGAAGTTTTGCAAACAATTTTTATATTTTATATTTACACACATATATATATTATGTGGATTTTTTAGGGGAGTGTATTTTTTATTTGAGTTTATCTTGACAGAATATATAGTTCGGCCCCCAACTCAAGATTCCTGGCTCCACCACTGCTTGTAACTCAACCGCGAGAATTTCCATAGAGGTTGGCATAAACCTTCTTAGTCCGATAAACAACAATCAAACTCAAGCCTGTTGCCACAAGGCAAAGTCCAGACAGGATCCCAAATGTGATGGAATAGCATATGGTTCCCAAACAAGTGACGTCATCATCACGAAGAGGAATTGCAAGCATGGCTTCAGAATTTTGATGTGAGAGGCCAGCTTGCAGCTCTGCATAATAGTCATATATACCACTAGCAATGACACCAGAGAAAATCAGAGAACCTACTGGATTAGCAAGTGTAAGAAAATTATACAAGGCCCCAAAACTCTTCAGGCCAAATAGCTCAGAAGCTGAAGCTGGCACAATTGCCCAGTGAGCACCATACCCAAGCCCTATCAACACAGTGAGAACATAAATTTCTCCAGGCCATCCCATATTAGCGTAGAAAAGTCCAATTGCCATGATAACCTGACCAACAGCCATTGTCACTGGTCTTGGGTAGGCATATTTTCTGGTAAAATAAAATAACAATTTACAAAACAGGATCAGGATCAGGAAATGATGTGCTTATAATGACTGAAGGAAAATACTAATGTTGTACTTTTAAATTAAATAATTAGAGTGTACCTTATTACAAGCTCAGAGAAGTAGCCGCCACCAACACGGCCAAGAAAGTTCCAAACACTGATATAGGATACATATATAGTTGTAACATTATATCCCAGTGATTCACAAATCTGACCCAAGTTATCAATAACTGTCAAACCGGATCCAGAAGCCAGAACGAGGGAGAAGAAGATCAGCCAAAAATCTGCTTTTCTTAATGCCTGCGTTAAGGTGAAATCCTCTCCTCTACGAGGGCCTTTTCGCCTTCTCACAGCTCCTTCAGCAGCAGCTTGGAACAGTTTAGCTTGCAAATGAGCAATTCGTTTTTGCCTTTCTGATGCCGGAAGGGAGTCTACTTCTGGAGGCTTCTCATCTTCAACCTCACTGAGAATAATCCCATTCACATCCTGCTCAGATTTACTTAGTTCTTGTTTCTGTGCTTCAGAGAGAAGGCTCTCCTCAGCTGGAGGCCTTGGTCCCGAGAAGAATACCAATCGAATGGGAATTATAACTGGAAGCAGTATGAGAAGAATTAAAATAACTGCAAATAAAGTGATTATAGCTTGACTCACGTCAACCAGATCCTCAATCACCAACACTGCCAGCAGATAAATTGCCAGAATGAGGCAAACACTGTAGGTAAAGAAAAAGCTTGAATTATCAGATGGTTTAACTTGTTTGTGACCTCCCACAGGTCTAACAATGAACATCAGAGCAATAATAACAATTGTTGGTTCAACTGCAACCATGAAAATGAGTGATGATTCATTCGGAAAATTGATCATAAGATAAATCTGAGTCAAAATTGCACTACTCAATCCAGCAAATCCCTTCAATATCCCCACAACAGGACCCCGGCTTTTGGGGAAGTTTTGCACACATGAAACTAGAGCAGCTGTGTTGAAGTAGGTCTCACCGTTTGTTCCCACAAATAATGCAAGGCACAACTGCAAACTAAAAAATGGTTAACATTTTTGCCAGCACAACATAGTTTAAGAAATCTTTCAGTTCTTTCTAAGTAAGTGAGTTAACTAATCAAATCCAAAGTACATGCTTCGCAGCAGGATAAGTTACATGTAAAGAAATAATTGCCATTCTCTTGTAGTAAGCTAAAGGGAGTAATACCATGATCAATGTACACGAACCTCTATACACTTATGCCACTTCAATTCAGATCTAGGAGTTATATGACCATTTCTCCAACATGGACTCTGAAATGCATCTTCATGTCTGTCAAGCATGCTTGTGTGTGTGTGTGTGTGTGTGTATCTTTGATACCTATCCATGTTGCAAGTGAAAACATATATGTATCTCATAAATAGCAGTTCCTACAGTTAATTTGTGTGATAGGCAAACTTCAACAACTTGGTTTGTAACATCTACAAGAAATTGCTACTGAAAAAAGTTGTATAATTGCCTTAAAAAAGGAGATTTTTATCCATATTCTTTAAATTGGTTTAAAAAAGAAAAAAGGAAAAAGAGAGATGTACACCGGCTATCGTCAAATGCTTTTCAGGATGAAGTTAACATTCAAAAACACCAGAGAGGAACAATAAGGGATCTAGCTTCAGGCAGAGAATCACTTAAGGCGAAGAAACCCCTAATCATTCAACACATCCATACTTTCTTTTGGACATCTTTACTCGCAAATTAAGAAAACTGACGAATCACATCCTTATACTAAACAGCGGACTTCTTCTGATATTGAACCAAAACATCATGTTCAAACTTCACTCAAGTGTTTTAATTCTGTAGTTATTTTCAGCAAGTAAAAACAAATAGCTGGCTTTTCACAAGGATCTTATACCCATATCAGGTGTCTACTAAAAGAGTCAGCAAGCAATCTACTTGACACCCCCTTCAGTCTACAGTCTAAACATATCCAGCATAATGATCAATCAGAAGCTATATACTGAGAGAAACAAATAATGGTTCTGCAACCCAAATTTGAAAGGCCAGTCTCCTCAAACTTTGGCCCCTTATTTTTCCCATTTGATTCAATTTCTCTCTGGCATGGCATTGTCGTTTTCACTTGCCCACTCTCCTCCCTTGAGGAATTTCAAGCTTCTTACAATTTTGATGGATTGACAAAACACTGACTAATTTTATCAGTTTCTGAAAGTTCTAATTTTGGTAATTAATCTTCCAACTAAAACAAAAAACGACAAAGGTTTTGGCAATTGGCATACATGTCGGACCACATCACATTCACTCATCATCACTGTAATATTGCTGACGATGATCACCATGAGAGAGAGAGAGAGAGAGAGAGAGAGAGAGAGAGAGAAACTCACAGAGAAATCAAGCATTTATCAAGATTCAATAATAAAAATCGAACTCTTCCATAGACCCAAAAGAGAAATTAAATTTAAATCACACAAACAGAAAAAAGTCAACAAATGAGAAGTTGATTAAACTCACCACCCAAAAAGGCAAAGCAGGCAATACACCAGCAACAACAAGCCAAACCAAGCCATACCCAACAAAGTTCTGCACCACCCCAATGAGCAAAATGACCCAGATGGGCAAAACCTCACACAAACTCCCAGCCACAAAACCAATACTATCACCCAAGTCCTTAGCCACACCCAAAAAAGCCACCTGCCTCTGGTCGTACCCCATGGCACTCTTTATCAAAGGTGATATGCTCCCAAACAAGTACCCAACACCTGCACACGACTGCACCCACATTGCACACACAAACACCAGCCATCTGTTGTTGATCAAAACCTTGAACTTTTCATGCCACTGAAGCTGCATATTCCTATCTGATCAATTCAAGACCACAGTCACTGTTCAAACAAGTTCAATTTTTGCATACCAGTTTGATTAATTGAACAACTATGAAGGTAAAACATGCAACTTATTGTGTTTCTTTTTTTTTCTGTTAGTGTGAAGGGTCTGAGAGAGAGCGGACCATCGCGCGAGTTATAAGGCTCATGACTCATCATGCTCTTGCCGACCAAACTGTCATTGTATTACTTCAATAATAACTTATCAAGCTTTTTTATTTTATTTATTTATTTTTATGGAGTAACTTATCAAGCTTATATTAGTGACAGATTTCTTCAACTTCATAGCCTATTACTTAGCTCCTATATAGTCCTATGATTATAGACACCACCTATCATCTTCTTAAACGAAAAAATGAAAGAAAGAAAAGACCAATCGTTTGTTTCTTTATAAGGAAAAGTACTCTTTCTTGCAAAAACAGAGAGTACTTGTTGAAGTACTACTTTTATATATATATTTACATGAAGTACTAGAGTTTGACTAAGTGGGACTCAGGACTTTTTTTAATACCATGATAAATTACATATTCTCTCTAAATCTTAAGCCGTTAAGAAATAAAGTATTTAATAATTATTCTAATTAAAAGATAGCATTCAAATCACAAATAATCATTTACCGAACATTTGCATTTGTATATAATTGTTGAACTTAACGAGCCTAACCAAGGTGAACCCTAACAAATCCCTTCATATATAATAATCTACATGAATTTACCTAGCTAATTTGAGATATGAGACAAATTTAGAGGGGGATTAGTATCATAGTAAAGGGCAGTATTTACACTTGTATGCATACATACTAAGTGTGCGCTTGGGAAGCGTTTCAGGCCAGCATTTGTGCATTTTGTTGAAAAAATGTGGGTCCCATGACATTGTTCACGGTCCCACAAAAGTCGTTCAAACAAAAATTTCAATTTAAAACTGGGTCTCACAACACTATTCATATATTTAAAAATTATTTTGCTATAATGATTTCAATTTTCAGTAATAAGCGGTATCCAAACAAACCCTAAGTGCGTAATAACACTGAAATTGTGAGTCAACTCACGATTTCAATATTAAAAAATGTGAGTTAGACTCACAATTTCAATATTATTTAACACGTGTGGATGCCCTCAAATATGTAATATGTTTTATTTGTGTAGTAAATCACAAGAACAAAATGGCACTATTAATATCATTGATATGATATTAATATATATAGTGCTAACAATATATAACATATGATGGGGATAATGAATAGATTTTTTTGATAATAGTACATGAATAGTTTATAGATAAATTAGGATGACACATGTGCTGTTGCGTGTGACTCTTATTGGGCATTGATTTTATTTTTCATTTTAAATGATAAATTAGTCATGTAATAGACTAATAGGAAGATGCCAGAAGGGTTTATCAGTCAACGAAATAAACTTCAGAAAATACTGGAGTTGGACTGGAGTAGTAGTATTAATTGATGGTTATGACAACCGTGTCGGTAAAGAAGAATTTTTTTCAGCTGCTCTTAAGAAGAATAAATTGATATTTACTAGTAGTATTAATTGATGGCTATGACAACCGTGTCGGTAAAGAAGCCGTGTCGGTAAAGAAGAATTTTCAGCTGCTCTTAAGAAGAATAAATTGATATTTACTAGTAGTATTAATTGATGGCTATGACAACCGTGTCGGTAAAGAAGAATTTTTTTCATCATCAAGAAATATAAATTATACAATTTAATGAGGAGAGAAATTATATATTGATAACAATAATAATAAAAAAATTCATAAATACATAAAGTTTATAATTACCTTTTACGAGTATTCATATTTTGAAATTGGTGCATAAGAGCATCCACAGCAGATATTGCAAAAAAAAGGTCATTTTGCCACACCAAAGACCTACTTTATTATTTTACCACATCATTTTACAACATTTCATTTATCAGATGTTTTATCATTCAATTCTATACATTAAAATAATATTTACTACACATTAAAATAATATATTATCCTCTCCCCCATTATCATCAATAACACCGACAACCACCACCGGCCATCACCCCCCACCACCACTGCCACTGTCACCACCCATAGCCCACAGTCCACCACCACCCAAATAAACTAAACCATCACCTGCCACCACAGGTCCACAGCCCACAACCCAAATTGCAGCAAAAAAAAAAAAAAAAACCCACAACTAGAGAGAAGCAGAGTAAAAGGCGGACAGAGAGGAGAGGGAAGAGGGTGAGATTGACGGCAGCCTTGGGGTGAGATCGGCGAGATCGAGTGTGGCTGAGCATGGGTGAGATCGAAAGTGGGTGAGATCGAGCGAGGCGGAGCGCGCTGTTGTCGTTGAAACTATGCCGTCGTCGCTGCTGGTGAACATCCCGGACTGGTCGAAGAGAGAGGGAACCAGTGAGTGAGAGAGAAGAGAAAAGAAAAAATGAAGAGAGAGGAGAGAGAATATAAAACAATAAAATTTTTTACAACATCTGTCCGTACCGTCTTATAGTTGAAATTGTATTGTAGCGGTGTTTTATAATTTTTGGAATTTGAAACATCTGATAAAGCTTCATTTTTGTATTTGGTGTGGCAAATGTGCCAAATATTTGGCATTTGGCACATTTGCCACATCTACTACGGATGCTCTAATAGTCTCATTATCAATACTATAAACTATATCTCTTTCAGTGTACACAACCAAGTAATCATTCATCTACTGAATGTAGAACAAATTATGAAGCAAAATTTAATTTTATTGGTATAAAAAAAATTTGAGGGTGCTCCCGAATTTTTTTAAGGATAAAC